>NW_024366703.1:2930209-3194023 GCF_014805655.1 Passer montanus | reverse complement strand
GGAGAGGGCGGCGGCCGCCCGGGTCTGCCCGCGCTCTCCCGACTCCCGTCCCTCCCCTCCCGCACCTGCGGCGCCTCCCGCCCCCGCCGCGGCCCCGGCCGTACCTGGCGCAGCCCCGCGGCCTCGGGCGGGCGGCCGGCGAAAGAGAAA
The DNA here is from genome assembly GCF_014805655.1 of Passer montanus. Lineage (NCBI taxonomy): Eukaryota > Metazoa > Chordata > Aves > Passeriformes > Passeridae > Passer > Passer montanus. Next base: position 3,193,873 of record NW_024366703.1, on the reverse strand, counting down.
GGGAAACGCCGTGCGCCTCCCCCGCTCGGAGCGCTCCCTCCTCCCCGCCGGGCTGCCGCGGCCGGTCCCGGGGCGGGCGCCCGGGTAAGCGCGGCGGCGGCGCCCGGCCCGCGCCCTCCGCTCGGCACACACCGCTGGGGCACTGGCGCCGTTTCTTAAAAATAACTTCAGCTCTGCCCGCGGAAGGGTGGAAGTTAAACCCGTTTCTCCAGCCCGTAAACACTAAACACTGCACTAAGTTAGCCCGAATCCCGTGAAAATACGTGTGCTTTCCTCGAACCGGGACCAACTAGCCAACGGCTTAGCACGAGTAAAAGCTGTCTCCGTGGCTCAGTGCATCTGCTTTTTGCCCCCCCTACTCACAGAAATCCATCATATTATGAGGTAATTACCCACAAAACTAATGCTGCCTTAATTTTCCAATTGTACTCTTTCTAGAAAATTTCTTGTATACTGCATTTAACAATAATGACAGAAACGTAAGGAGACATTTCCTGTATCAACTGCAATGCCACCACATTACCTGCAACTGTTTTAGGTGTTTGCTCTTCTGTTCTGCATTTTGAAATAAATGCTCATTTTGCAGCAGCACTCCAGTGCACTCTTCCCTTTCATCCTTGTGTAAGTGCTGCAACAGCTGAAGGCTTTAATAACTTTGACCTGTTTCTGCCATCCAGTCCTACTGCTGTAATATTTACCACGCAACAGATCTCCATTAACATCAATTCAATGACTAGTCTGAATCAGGTGCATCAAAAAGTGTTACAATTAAAGTTACAGTGCAATGATAAACACATGATACACTAGACAGAGCAATTAAACAGAATCTAAATTATTTTTCCTGATTAAATGTTCATCTTGTGTGAGGCTATTTTTCCACAACATGAACAAAAGTTTATATAGCTAAAAATCTTTTGAAGCAGCATAGAATTCAGAGTATCCTGAGTTGGAAGGAACCCATAAGTATCATGAAAGTCCAACTCCTGTTCCTGCACAGGAACGTCCCTGAGTCACACCATGTGCCAGAAAGCATTGTCTAACAGCTTCTTCAACTCTGTCAGGCTTGGTGCTGTGACCACTTCCCTGGGGACCCTGTTCCAGTGCCAAACACCCTCTTGGTGAAGAACCTTTTCCTAATATCCAACCTAAACCTCCCCTGACTCAGCTTCAGGTCATTTCCTTGGGTCCCATCGCTGGTCACCACAGAGAAGAGATCAGTGCCTGCCCTTCTCATCCCCTCATGAGCAAGCTGCAGACTCTATGAAGTCTCCCCTCAGTCTCATCCAGGCAGAACAAGCCCAGTGACCTGAGCCCCGCTCCTCACAAGGCCCTCTATCATCCGGACCCTGTTCCAGTGCCAAACACCCTCTTGGTGAAGAACCTTTTCCTAATATCCAACCTAAACCTCCCCTGACTCAGCTTCAGGTCATTTCCTTGGGTCCCATCGCTGGTCACCACAGAGAAGAGATCAGTGCCTGCCCTTCTCATCCCCTCATGAGCAAGCTGCAGACTCTATGAAGTCTCCCCTCAGTCTCATCCAGGCAGAACAAGCCCAGTGACCTGAGCCCTGCTCCTCACAAGGCCCCCCACCATCTTCACAGCCCTCCTTTGGACACTCACTAACAGCTTTACATCTTTCTTCCACTGAGGTGGCCCAAGTGCCCCAGCACTCAAGGCGAGGCTGCACCAGGGCAGAGGAGAAGGGGTCAGCCACCGGCCCTGACTGGCAGGTGATGCTGTGCCTGATGCACCCCAGGATTCAGTATAGCTTAACAGTGTTTTGATGGTTTTAACCTTCTACTGTTAACCATTGTTGCAGTTTTATACCACAAAACACACACTGACAAGTCACAGGCTAAAGAACACTAAACAGAGAAAGATACAACAAAAACTATATACATATCATGGGAATATTTCATTAGTCACATTCAGTCAGTTTAGCAGAATTTGACCTATATCAGAATGTGCATAAGAGTGGTCCTGCTCAAATGTAGTTTGATACAGCATTATTAAACTTATATACATGCATTTAAAACATGCAGCTGTTGATGCTCTCCTGGCTGTTCCCAAACTACTGCATCTGGTAAGACTTTTTTAAAATCTAAACTGTATTCTAAGTGAGATTTCATAGCATAGTTTATCAAGTGTCCCATTTGAAAAAATAAGGAACCCAACATTTTCTAAATGAATTAATCAGCTAAGCTCATGTTTACATGGTAATGAATGCACTGTATTCTATTCAAGCACATTAAAACCTCAGTTATGTCATTCATTATACTGTGTAGGCCATGCAGTAATGCTCACACAGCAGTTGGGACACTTGCAAATGTACACAACTGGTATTGATCTCCCTAAATCATGCTGAAGTCCCTCTTTTAAGGACAAGCAGTCCCATGCCAGGTAAGTGATAGTGTACGTGACAAATTCTTGCCTCATCTCACCACAATGCAGGAACTGAGTCCTGCTGCTACCAAGTGATACTGACTGAAGGTGATGAAAGCTGAGGCTTTCAGCACCTTTCCAGACCATAACATAAAGAGCAAGTGAGAAGCAGCACAGAAAAAGCTCTCATTTCATTATCAGAGGAAAGTAGATCCTTAAATACTTATGCTTTATATCATCAGGAAGCAAATTATGTTAATAAATGCTTATGAATTAATTATAAATTCAAAGATAGTTAACTCCTAGCATTGCATGCAACAGGCTTCTTTAAACATACAGGTCCATATATGTGATGTGAGCATTTTGATCTACTTATAGCAGTTCAAAGGCAGCAAGAATAGTGTTTGATTCAAACAAGGCATTAATTTCATATTATGAAAGAAACAGAATTAAAAAATTAACTGAGCTCATCAGAGTAAATATGTGTCATTAGTGACAGGAAACATGGTGTCCTGGTTCTCTTGCAAATATGTCCCCAGCTTATCTGGGTTCTGGATTTGTTCACAGGGAAAATCCCAGGCTATTGGGTCAGAAAATTCCTTCAGAGTTTGGCCCATTTTCTCCCACTCCCCACACTACTCAGCACTTTCCATGCCTGGGTCAGGTGCCTCCTCAACCCCTCTAGACATTTCAGCCCTCACTCTAGACAAGCTGCAGGCCATATAGTGGAAGTTTACCAGATAAAATACCAGGAAAGTGGTCTCTGTAACATTCAGGGGAAACTGAATAGTCTCAAAATGTGAGAATAACACATAGATTACACATAACAGATTTAAAGGAGAAGAAAGAGAAGAAGGGCTGGGAAACCTCATCCCCTACTCCTCCTCTAACAATCTGGGTGCAGTTACCAATAAATCCCCAAAACAGGCTACAGAAGCTAGGAAGAATAAACAACAGACCATGCACATTTTGAACAAACCCTAGTACCTTTGTTAACTCTCTATAAATCATAATCATCATACCCAGAAAAATAGCAATCCAAAGCAGTGCCCTTCTTCTGTAAAAGCTACATGTTAGGGACAGTACTGGAGCTATCTGTGGGTAAGAAAACAAGCTTAAACCTAGGGACCAGAAGACTAAAAAGACATCAGTGCCTCAAGCCAGAGAGATGTTATAAATTCAAGCAGCTGCAGACTACACACCAAGAGAAAGGAATCTGGTAGAGGAAGTGAAGCTTCTGCAGACCAAACTGCACACCAGTGCTTCTGCCTCCCTTTGCTCTTGGATCTAGTTTTAAGGCACAGAACTCAATACCCAGCATCAGCAGATGGTGGGGGATACAATACAGTATCATAAAGTCACCCTAGGACACATGGTATGACAGAGGTGGTGACTGTAGCCCTCAAATGAGTGATGAAAATACAGCTGCTCTAATTTTTCTCTATTTCTTCAACTTTTGACTTTCTCATCAACTGAATTTTACTCAGCAGTCCTCAGTTTTCTCTAACACAGTGTTTGCTTTTTTTAAAAAGCCAAGTCCTTTTTCACATATATGAGCTTTCCTAAAACAAAAAAATAAATGCTGCTTTCTAAGCATAATCATCCTTGAGGAGTATTTTCTTGAAATCTCTAAAGAACTACTGTATCATTCTAATGTGAAACAGAATTACTTACATTTAACATGAATAAAATGTATCTTTTGAAAGGAACAGCCAGGACACACAAGAATTTGTGAACTCCAAGAATTCCATTAAAGCAGTTCTAACACTTTTTGAAATATACCAATGTTCAATGTCAGCTCCCAAATAAATTTCAGAGACAAAATAAACATTGATCAATAAAGCCAAGTTCTCAGCAAAATCTGAAATGAGTGAATAATTCTAACTTTGCAAGAAGATCCACATTGGTACAATGTTACATCCTTATTGAGCTACTCTGGAGTCTGTTTCTAGGCAAATCTCCAACTACCCTCCAGTTATTCTAAGAGTTACTTGTATTTTGTAGATGAAAGAATTAATGAAATCCATCTGAACTAGGAAACTAACAAAACAAAAAATCCTTAGTTTTCTTGATAGAATTGTGTAGCAATCTGAATGGCATTTAGAGAGAACCACAGCATTCACCTTCACTGGATACTGATTCTCTAGACATCTGATGGAAATGCCATTCTACAGCTTTTAAAAACTTGAAACCTTCACAGAATTCCTTAGGTCAGAATACACCTCTTGAGATCATCTAATGCAACCTGTCTGCTCAAGCAGGGCCAGCTAAAGCAGGTTGCCCAGGACTGTATGCAGCTGGGTTTTGACTATGTCCATAGATGGGGTTGTACAATCTGGGCAATCTGTCCCAGTTTTGATCAACTTCATAATGAAAAAAAAGTTTTCCTGTTATCAGGTAGAATTTAATGTGTTTCAATTTGTATCTATTACCTCTTTTCCTGTCAGTGGGCACTACTGAGAACAGTTTGACGTCTTCGTCTTCATTCATTTCCATCAAGGAATTACATATGCTGAAAAGATCCCCATGAGACTTTTTTTCTCCAGCTGAGCAGTCCCCAAACTCTCCACCTCTCCCTGTATGAACAGTGCTCCAATACCTTAACCATCTTTGGGGCCCTGTGGTCCCTCTGGGGCTCTGAGGCTTGCTTCGCGTCCTTCTTGTTCTAAGAACTGGACACAGCACTCCATATGTCATTTCATCAGTGCTGCACCACAGAGAGGAAAATCAACCTCAAACTCCAGGCAACCTACTTAAAATTACTGCATGCTTACTCAGGTGGGAAGAAGAGTTCACATATAACCACCTGGGAACTCTTATTTCCAGTGTTAAATTCCCAATCAAGCAGAACATTATCTAGAATAGAACACTAATTGGGTTGGCAGGACCTTTGGACATCATCTAGTCTATGCCTTTGCTCAAAGCAGGTCTAATGTTAAAGTTAATTCAGACTGCTCACAGCTTCATCCAAATAAAGTCTGAGTGCATGTAAGGATGGCAATTATAACCCCTCTAGGCAATTTGTCTCAACCCCTGACCATCCTCATTGTGAATTAATTTATTTAGGTCCAGTTGGAATTTTCCTTGCTCCATCTTGTATACTTTCTCATATATATGAGTAATTTACTAGCAGAAAGTAAACTTAACTCTTACTGCCATTATCCAAGTCTTTGTCATAATCTTGGAATGATGTGACATATTTCTTTGCTTTTTAGGCAAAGAGTAGTACCATTGTTTATCATATAAAAATAGTAGTATGCTCGGTGTGAAAACTGCCTTTGATTTGATAGGAAACAATAGGAATCGGGCTACTCTTATCCCCATCAGTTACTCATGAAAATGATCAGCAATGAGGTTTTGCATTTCTGCCAAGAGGGTTTTTCTTCATCCTCACTGAGCCCTCTATAAGAAGCCATATATTAGCACATAATAGCACTTCTGGGATATATATAGCATTCTTTAATGCTTACTCTTCTTTTACAGCCTAAAGTAAAGTAGCAAAGCAGGTTGCAAAATGCCAACATCTGTATTATTAGGCCATTGACAAATACACAAACAAGAAAAATGCATTTAAGAAACACTTCAAGAGAAAGGTAAAATTGTGTCACACAGTGTTCCAACTGTGTTGAACTAAATTCCAGGAACTTTAAAAAAGTAAGAGAAATCGTAAAGTAAGTTCCTACAGACTTTATAATAATTGGCTGCTAGTAAAGAAGACAGAATCAAACAAGTGACTCCAGCAATGGAAAGATGAGCAGATCTGTATTGTTAAACATTTCCTTAGCACACTGAAATACTGGTCAGCCATAGCACACACTGTCTCTTCCCAGCTAGGGAACCAGAAAACAAGAAACAAGGTGATAGCAGTGGGAGAGAGAGATTGCCAGTGCAAGGAAAAAAAGAATCATAACTCTGAAACTAAATTGACTAGAAATTGTCACAAGCATGAAGGAGAAAATTTAACTTCAGTCACTTGTATGCAGAGATTGAAGGGAAAAAATATCTGGTTTAGAACATATTATTAGCTGACCATTAAACATACAGAGTGAAGATCTTGTGACCAGTTTTACATACCTCCCTGAAAACAGCAAATTCAAGAACTGTGATTATAGTCTTCAGAGGTATTGCAAGTATAAAAACAACAATCTATCTCAGCAGAATCCAAACTTTTCAGCTAAAAGCAGCTAGAATTAAGTATGATGGGCATATTTTTAAAAGGTATTTATTTTCCTTCTGTTTCCTTGATTATTTTGTCACTACTCTGGATTTTGATTTTGAAGAATATTTTGAATAAGCATGATTACATGTATCAGACACAAACATATCCAGAAACTTCCCAGAGGAAGTGAGACAAACTTAGAAAATTTTACAGACCAAATGGTCTGTTCAGTTAACCCCAGTGTCCAATGTGTGAACTGTGATCAGATCTTGCTTTCTGGTTTGTTTGGGTTTTTTAAAGCACAGTGCAGGTATACATGGCCATGCAGCCAAGCTGATTCTTCATGTGCAAATAACCTAACTGACATTATTTTGGCCTTAAAGGCAAAGATTCTTTGTTATAGTATTAAACTTTACATTGTGCCACAAGAGTTGGTTTGTTTGTTTAGGTTTTTTTCCCCCCATAGGTAACTGATTTTTGGTGAAGTGGGGTTACCCTTTGAAGCATCAGAGACTGCTCACAGAGAGTGATGCAGTGGCAGGTGGTTTACAAGACATAAACTCAAGATGCTTCTGTGCCTTCATGTGCCTGTGTGCTTGGTTAAAAACCAGCGATCTGTGGTGGAGTTAGGATCTCTGGGAAGCTAAAATACTGGCGGTATCCTCAACCTCTCCAGGATTTATGTCATGGCACGCTGACTTCCATGCCCTTTGGTCTGCTGTGCTACATCTCCTTCACCTTTTTGTAGGGTATTGGAAACAAATGTTTTGTGTTTCTTAGTATGTTCTGTAGGCTGCAATGGAGTAGACATCATTTCAGAGTTGCCTGATTGTGGAGACCCACAGGGCATGACCAAAGTAGTCTTTTACAGTCCTATGCTTTATATAAATTTCTAGCAGTTCTGTATTAAGTAGAGAATCTAGCAAGTCTGTGTAAGTAGAGCAAGTAATGGTGGTGTGCTTTGAAACATCGTAAAGAAGATACATAATTTGAAACAAATACCTTGGTTCTTAATCAGGTGTTCTCCTTGCACCTCAAACATCTTGCATCATCAGAATTACATTTTTGGTCTCCAGCTACTTACTTCACTTCTACTGAAGAGTTTATTAGACTGTCTCTGAATTAATGTAAATCCCACTTGTGTTGTCGTTTCTATTATTATATAATCTCCAACACTTCTTGACTACTTTACCTATTGCTATCTGATTATATGCCAGTTCAGTTTCCTTTTACGCTGCTCTCTACGATACCTGCTTATTCTGAGGCTTCTCCAGAGAAAATCTGCTCTGCAATTAATGCTACTTCAAGTCTCCCTGCTACTCCACAATGGAAAAAATAAATCAATCAGTGATACTCAGAGCTACATTATCAGAAAAATTCCAGTGGTGTACTCATGCACAGAGCAGCCTGATACAGCTGTTGTCTGCATGGGCAAGACTATGTCTCCTCCATAGACTTCCAGGATCTGTAGGTCACAGAGCAAACACTTTGCCAATTTGATATATGCATCCTTCCAGGGGAAATATATAACAGTATGAACATAGGTTTCAGATTTGCTAATCAAGTCACAACATAGTCTGTGCTTGTTCACAAGACATCCTATCGGCTACTTGCTATAATTCTATTACTTTTTAAAAAATCCTTGTTTCTGTAAGTAATATATATCCTCTTCCATTCTATACTGCATTGTACACATATATAATATAAAAATACTATAAATACTAAATACTAAAAAAATACTATAAAATACTATATAATTATTATAGATATTTTTCCCTTTTTTCCCCTCAAATTATCAAAGCCACTTACATCAACATATACAGGTCAGCTAAACAATAATCTGAAGTCTTCAAATAGTTTTATAGAGTTTCATCTCTCAATTTCCATGAAATTAAAAGACAAATGAAAACAATGAAAACAAACTGTAAGAAGCCTCCAGTGACTCCTACTAAAACTGTTACTAACAGATTTTGTTTCTTACAGTTGAAAACTGGCAGGAATGCAAATCAAATTGTATCACACATGTCAAACAGCTTCACAATTATGCAATCAACTTGCACTGCAAATTAAAAACAAGACTTGCTACTAGATCTTAAGTCAAAACAAATTTAAAACGTCAATAAGCTCAGTGAAAGCAATCCTCAACAAATCTACTCATGACTGTTATGATGGCAGAACCAGAAAACAAACAGGCTTGAAGGGAGATAGAAAAGTAGCAACCAAATTGCCTCATCTTTTACAAGACAAATTAAGGATATTCACAATGTCTTAGGGAGTTTACTCTATTTCAATCCATTTTCAACAGGAGTTCTGTTTCCAGCTCTCTCAAGAATAAAACCTTTAAATTAGTAACACAATGTTGGGTGGACTCCATTTAGTTTGAACTGCATGGGACTCATTCATGGGAACTGCCACTTCGTCAGCCCATTGAAACTGTCAGCTTTGTGAGAGAAAACCTGTGACTTAATTTGTAAAACAGAGCATGTTTCTTCTGGATAAACTAAGAGAAAATAGGGGACAGATCAAGATACCAAGCTTCACATCCTCCTATGATCTTTTTTGACAGCACTTTAACATATGTAGAGAGTCAAGATCTGTGGAGCAACATGTTCCATGTGATCCTGTCCATCTAATTGTGTGACTGCAGTCACTGTGGAATTTGACCTACTGAGTTAGATAAAAAACCTTTCATATGAAAAAGCAAAAATAAAAGCTCTTTAGTATTTCAGATGTTTTTAACAGCTCACATTAACAAATAAGAGTCACTGCAAGTAATATTTCACTGAAAGCATCATCTTGAAATTCTAATAATTTTTATCCACTATACTAAAGGTAACAATTAAGCAAAACTGATATATTTAGTTGATTCTTCATGTGAATAATGTGCTAGTTTTGAGGACAGACAAATTCAGGATTCTAGCCAGAACCTATTCTCAAGTGAGCAATCAGCCCATGACTTGGCATCATCTGCCAGTTCTGCAGTGACATTAGCTTAAGAAGTTGACTGCTGGTTTGCCCAGCCTTAGTTCTGTGACTGCATGCAACCAAAGAAGTTTGTATAAATGGTGTCAACATGTGACATTATCGTGACAGAGTTTTCTAAAGAAAATATGTATAAAACAGTTCTCAAGTATGCAAAATAAGCTTGATATTGTTTTTGCAATTACAAAATCCTGGCCTTCAGACTCTGCCTGCATGTAAACAGCATATTCTTGGTTTATGTGCATTTAATTAGAATGAACACAAAATCAACCAAAAACTGTGAGACCACGTTTACCATCTCGGCATCTTGAACTTTCTCTTGTAGTACTTGGAAGTCTGGATTTAGTGCAGTGCTAATGAGACCATGTGGCTTTTAGCTGACCAGATTGTGGCAGTTTGGACTCCCTGTTTTTAGGGTTCTTGACGGAGCAGAGTTGAGTCTTTCTCAGAATACAAAGAATATACATGATCCTGCTTTTACAAAATTGTACTGCCTGCTGAAGCTAATTTTCACATTTTGAACTTGTCCACTCTTATCAACTAGACATGGTTGTAGACTACTTTGCTGCAAAATCCTGAAGGAAGAAAATGTTGGTGAGAAATGTACCTAATACTTCAGATTACAAGCTTTTGAGTCTAAAATGTATACCAGTACAGGCAAAGCCCTTCTAGAAATCAAGATGTTAGAATACAACAAAATAATACCTGTTTTGGTCCTTAAATATATAATGTCACTTAATGAAAACATCTAACAAATGTACAAATTGGATCACTGTATTAAGAATCCTGTTTTGTATATAGAGAAGCAGACCTTAATTTGCTCCTCACAAAGAATCACAATCTTACTAAAATCACTACATTCCCCTGCAGGGATTTCTATACTTACATGGCAGGTTAACTATATTTATGTTACATCTTCAGGCTTGGATTGTATAAACATTACTATCTTGCTTCACTATGCGTGCCCAGAGTCCATGCAAACCTACAGTGCTCATTAAAATCGTGACTACCAGCTTCCATCAAGCTTTATTCTGGAAGTTCATGCAGGAATGTACAGATATATGTAACAGTCACCTCCTTATATCTTAAAAAGGTGTGTAAAGTCAGCAGAGAGAATGCATCATTCTTTACTTTTGTTTTATACCTAACTGCTATTTCTAATCTGTATTGCAAGAGTTCCAAATTCCATAGTGACTGTGAAACACGAAGATTTTATGAGATGAGATTTATCACAGATATAATAGCTCATCTTCAGATTGCCATGTGCCTTTTCACTGTATCAACACACTTGAAAAAGCACAAACATACCCTAAACATTTTTAGTTGCAAATTTTTTCACATTTTGTAATGAACTGAGCTCCATAAATGTTAAATACATTTCAAGAATGGTTTTCCAAAGCAAATGATAAACTGTGCTAAAGATATCCAATTTCTGACCTTTCTACATTACCACAATCTGTATGCATTTTACTGAATTTTTATAGATGTGACTATTTTCTTCAGTGCTGTAATAACTTTAGGTTCTTAGAGGCATGAAGCTAGAAGGTTTTACCTATCAATGTACACGGCAAATCTCTCTCCATTCCCTAATCTAATATCCCTGGGAAGCTTTTAAGAGTAAAAGGCGTAATACTCTTAAAATTATTTCCCTTTATCACAAATGCATAGATGGGAATACGAAATTTTGACAAGGAATTTGGCTTATGAGAACTTGTTGATACATGTAACACATAGTCTGCTCCTATCATCATCATGCTGTCTATTTAATAATTCACATTTAAATACAAGACCTGAGTTGCCACAGCTCAGTAGGAATAAAATTAAGGCGATTTACATTTTTCCTGCTGAGAAATATAGAATTCTGTCTAGTGTTATATCCTGTGTCTTTTAAACTTGTCAGAAACACTGGTGCCATCATAACCCTCTATCAGTCAGGAACTAAAATATGTATTTGGGGGCTGTGTCTTCCGTTATGCATCAACTTACCAAATTCCTGACAGAAACAATTGTTACAAAATATGTCTAAAACAGATAATTTCAAATATGGAGTAGCAATTCACAGTTTTACCTGATATATTTAAAATCTATTGTACAATTTTCTCCATTGCATCTGTTTTTCTTAACATTTGTACCAGTGAAACAATACCTTTACCCTGCCTTTTTCTTTCTATATCAGTTAATAGTATAAAAAACTCAAGAATAGTTGAAAACTGTTAAGATGAAGTACTGAATCTGCTTTCTTATAATCCTATTTTATGTTAATGTCCCTCAGTCAATAAGGAAAAGCTAATGAATTTCAGTAGAAAGACTCAAAAATATTCCTGAAAATGAATGCTTTTGGTGCAATTAATGTGTTGCTAACAAAACCACCTAACAAAGAGAAAAGGAAAGTGTACTGGTTTGTTGAAGATAGATTGCATCCAGTCACTTTTTTAAAGAAGGAAAAATTAACTCCACAGTTTGTCTGGATTTTAGGAACACTTGTCCAAATGTTTACATACAATTTTTACTCAGTAAAAAGTCTATTTTACTATGTTTGTTAGAGCAAACATTCTTGCTATGCACATGACCTCTCAATGGTGTCATTTTCCAAACCACTGTCACTGATGTACACAGGAGCCAATTTAAATGGCACTTAGTGACCAAAGAACAATAAACTTGTAACTGTGGGAAATAGTAAAGGTAAGTGGAGCCTTCATCATTAAAAACTTTCAAAACCAAACTGGATAAGGTCATGAGCAATCTCATCCCCCACTTTCAGTAGGGGACATGGAATAGATGAGCTCCAGAGATCCTTTCCAACCTCAGTGATCCAGGGATTCTGTGAAATCCTAACCAGAACTACTCAATAAGTCAGGAATATGTTCACTTCATGCAGTTTCAGCCTACCTGCAAACACAAGGTGTACAAGGTGTTAGTCACCCCATGTGAGTCTGACCAGCCTCAGAGGTGAATGCCATGAGTGCTGGGGTCTGGTCTCACACCATGACATTGGTCTCTCCTGAGACCAGTGGTTACTAGGGATACTCCCAAGCCTGCACTGGCTCTGTCACCTCCTTGTCTACATTACCCACTGGGATCCACTATGCTGAGCATGATGCCAGCTCAATAAAAGCCACCGGGTTCTCCTAAAGATCAGTACAGAGTGGTATCAGATTGCACAACAGCTACATGTCCCTTCCCATTTGCTCCATGCCATGTCTAAAATTTTTAATTATGAAAAAGCTACTAGTTTAAGGACAAAACTACCATTATAGTAAGCTTCCTGGAATAGTGCATAACAGCAAAATACACAGTCCTGTTAAACTGGGTTAATGGCGGCTTTGCATGGCCCAACTTCCCTTTTTTTTCCCTTCATTCAAGTTTTTCTATTTCTCATCTCCCTTCTGCATTCCCCTGCTTCTGTTGGTTGCTCCATTTCTTAGAGGCACTAAATTTTAACTCAAAATCTGATGAATAAATTTAGCTTCCTGAGAAATAAAGGTGTTTTCAAAATAGTATAGCTTTGGGGTAGAGATGTTATTCCATGTTATTTGTGTAACAGGAGTCCAAATTCTTCTCGAAAAGGAAAACTCGGTAATCTCAAATAGCAGAAGATGTCCTTTCACAGTACAGAATTCTACTCAATCAACAAAGTTTTATATTCAGTGCACTATTTGAATTTAGAAAACCTACAACTCAACTGTCCTAGACGAGACTGCCATTCCAGAAGTGGGTAACTCAGGCTGGAAACGGGCTCTCTGTTAGGTGTGGTTCAGGGTGAGAATGAGGGTAGCCAAATTCAGGGTCCAGGCTATGTATTATCACAATCCAGCTCTAGGGAAATCTGGGCAAAACTCTATGGATTCAAGTTTCAATTAGGTCTGGTTTTTGCTTTTCTGAAAGCACCAAGGAAATCATACACCTTGGGAATTCTGGGGCAACTGTCAACCAGTACTCCCCAGTAAAAGAGCTCTGTTGAGCAAAACAGCCACAGATACGTGCCTTTTGGTCTTCTGTGCACAAGGGAAGAGCCTGTGTATTTTGGGGCAGAGAGGGCCAAGGGAAGACAGAGGATGGAAATTTGGTTCCTCTACAAGAAAATAAATCAGAAGAAAATCTAAAGGTGACTGCACTATTTAGTAAAGGAGTAAGACAAAAACTGTTAAAAAGAAAACAATTTGTTTTCTGAAAGAGAAAAGCAGGTTCATTCTTTGAACTAGCCAACCCCATGAATAACATAAGTGAACAGATATATCAGCATAATCTAGTCACACAAGGTCCAGGGCAAGCTGAGTCACATTTACTGAAACACCTGACAGTATTTTTATTGGTATTTAACAAAACTGGCTAGATTACATTTAGAGCAAATATATCCAAATATATCCATTCAGCTAATACCTTCAGCTGCAGTTGAAACATACCCTTTTGAGAGTCCATCTGCTCTAAAAAGTCTCCAATATAAATTGTGTTGAGAAAAAGATGCATTACTGAGCCTGTTTTACATAAAGACTAAAATATTTCTAGCTGTTTCCTAATAAATTTTTGATGTCAGCAACACAGGAAGACATGACTGCCTAGGAATTAAACCTCCAACTCTCAAATTCCAATACAATGTGTTAATCACAACATTAGTCTTCATCTGAATGTTAATTTGACACGCATTTAAACCAGACAGCTAATCTCTGAGGTGAGATATTTTATTTTAAAAAACCAGCCATATTGAACATTTAGCCTACATTTTCCCTTATCCTGCTATCGATACCAGCTTCTGAAAATAGTCAAGATATTGGCAGATAGTTTTAGAACAGGTTTGGTAAAAAAATAAGAGTTAAGTCACAAGTTTTCAGCATATGGAGGCAAGTAAAACATGTAGCAAGATGCAATATTTGAAGATAAAAAGCTGGATTCTTCAGAACTTCATGCCTTATATAGTGTGTGTCTGTATTTATAGATAGAAAATTTTATACACTTGCGAGTGAAACAGAATTTTTGCTTTAATTGCATTTTTGAATTTGGTTTTAAGCAAGAGCAAATGATCACTTAAGATGGCTAAGATTCAGACCCATCAACTCATCTTTTTCATATCAACAAACATCTCATGAACATGAATATTGCTGTTTACACAGCCTAATCCCACACAATACCATCACGACTTCCTGAAACAAGTTATTTTTATGTCTCTATGATGCATTTAAATGTACTTTTACCTCTGCTGTGATGAAGAGATTGTTTGTTAACACACATCTAGAGCTGATACAGTGTTTTACAGCTATACATGACTTACTAAGAAGGAAATAAAAATGCACAGTTATGCTAATTTACAAAGCAGCGGTTAATATTAATAATCACTGAAACAGAAATACTGTCTCATTTTATGTTTGTAATTAACTGAAAGTATTTTTGGTTGGAAATAGAAGAATGCTGTTACAGATTCACTCTGCAGTGAGATTTAAATATAATATCTCTATCATCGCACTGTTTGCAGCATGGTTAGAAATGTGCTTGTGAACTACTCCCATTCCACACACACACAAGTACCACAATCTCCCAATAACATGGGGTGAAGACATCAAATAAAGGACACCACCAGTGCCCTCAGTGCATTGATAACTGGGAGAACAAAATGTCACTCCTTCTAAGTCCTGTAATTCTTATGTGAGAACATTCTAGTGCATTACCTAATACAAGTGTGCTGGAAGCCTGTGGACTATTCAGAATCAAAGTGGTCCTACTGCTCTGCTGCACTTCAGTCCTAAAGCCACAAAGATGCCATTATAGTCCCAAGGGTGTTATGTTTGCTTAGGTTGTGATCATTGCTCAAGCAGAAACTGCTCATTTGAGACTGCCAAATTTGTATTCTTTTTCTAGTCCCTTCCTCAGACCTCCCAAACCCAGGATGGTTAGACACTGTAAGTATCTCCTATTCTGTCTAAAGTACTTCCAATACTTCATAAGCTCTCAAGAAAACTCTCTACTTCACCTTGGAGTCAGGGACTCACTTCACTAGCATGTGAGTAGGGATGAGGAAAGAATAAAGAATAAAGTTTTCACACAATATTCAACCATTGTTATGTAAAGAAAACTACTCACATGAGGAATGCTAGACTGCTTACATCCCTACGGACTCTGTGTCAACAAAAATAATAGTAACCTTTTTTCTCTCTATTCCCAAAACACACTGAGAGTAAATCTGCAAAACTCAGTAAATTCCAGCAAAAAATTCAGTTCCACCAGACTAATGCCAAATATGATCTTTGAGATCTCATTTCTCTAAAAAGGAATGCATTACATTAGACAGGAGTAGGCACAAACATAAGAAATTTAGTCAAAACATCCAAAAGGCTCCTGCACAAGAAAACTGATACTCTAGTTAGAGAATGTTGAGGATTATGTAATGCACACAACTGTATAAGTAGTCTGTTTTCTGCAGTGAAAGGAATGAAACAGAGTACCTACTGATCTAAATACAAACTTTTGTCCAAGACAAACAGAAATTATTTTTCAACTCTTGAGCAACTTCAATGGGACACACAAATACATACCTTGAATATCTTTTATGTGTGGATTTCCTTCTCAGTCTGAGTTAGAAATATTCATCTCCCGCACCATGTACTTAATGTGTTCAAAAGCACTAAGGTTATCTATAAAATACTGTGTTCCTCCTTGCTGAAAAATGTTTTGTTATTTAGATGCTCTCTATGGCTTTTTATAGCTTAAGTCTCAAATGCTTCCTTAAGTCTTCCTGCTAAATAACTGCACTGGGCCGGGTTAGGACAGAATTAACTTTCTTCCCAACAGCTCATATGGTCTTTTAGTTACCTGCCCAAACCAGTGCTGACAGCACACTAAGGTTCTACCTATTGCTGAGCAGTGCTTGGCCAGCACCCAGGCCTTCTCTCTTTCTCACTCCCACCACAGTGAAGACTGAGGGGGTGCAATACATTGGGAGAGGGTGCAACCAGGCAGATGATCTGAACTAAGCAAGGAGATATTCCATGCCACGTAACACCACATTCAGTCATGAAAAGGATGGGATGTTAGCTGCCATTTCCTTGGAACTGGCTGTTCATCAGTCTTCCTGCAGGATGTGGACAGCAACTGCCTTTGCCCCATTGTTTTCTTTCCTTCCTCTCATCTTTCATCTATCCTTCACTTTATAAATGTTAAAACATTTTTTTTTAACCTCAACCCCCAAATTTTCCTAGTTTTTCTCTTCCCTCATCTCACAGGGGCTTGAGGTGAGTGAGTGAGCAATTTGTGGTGCTTAGCTGCCCACTGGGCTTAATCCACAAAAACAACATAATGAAAAAAATTAATGATTTTCCACCTTTCTGTTGTGCTGCCTGGTGATGTACTCACGTAGGTACTGGGTGTTTATGTACATTGTGACTAAGCCTATATTTGTGTTGCAAGCAGATAGAGGCTGTCCCATTTCTCCATGGCCAGATGCACATGTGCATGGTATGACATGACCAACATCTCTGAGGGATGGAAAGAATGCAGGAGTGAGCTGGGTGCCAGATGAAGTACTTACCCTAGGCAGCATCCAGCTCAGTTTCTAGTTTGCCTATAGGCCAATTAGCATAATCAGAATAATTTTGTGTAACACTATACATTGATTATGAGTTGCCAACATAAATGCTGTGAATGGACTTGTCGCAAATTAAACACAAAAATTCTACCAAAACATAGCCATGAACTGCCCATGCTTCTCACTCAGGGGAGAGGATGTGTGAAAAGATTGTGACAGATGTTAGGGACATTGTTTACTATGCTGCAGGAAGACGTTTCATTTCTATGGTAATAAATACTTTATAAGAAGCCATACAGATTTATGGCATAATCTCAGATATTTATATCAAGCTATTAAATATTTTTAAGACTGGGAATATACTAGATACAAATGACAGTATTCTTGGGTGTCATCCCACTAAATACTTGTTGCTTTTACTGCATTTCATAGAAAGGTACCATTTGTATTACTGAATATTCTTAATGTCCTCTCACTGAGCCCTAAAATGCTGTATTACATCTAAAATAAAAAACACTTAGCATTAAATTTTCACACATAAATTTTATAGGTAAAATAGAAATCAAATGTAGAGTCTAATTTAGAAGCCATTACAAACAATTTTCCCTATTGACTTTAAGGGGATTTGAACCTGTGGCTTTTCACTCTTAAAATAAACACTGCATTACTGTGACACATGAAAAATATTATGAATACTGAAGAACTAGTTTCACCTACTTCTTGGAGCACACTGCTTAAAGGGGCTTAAAGATTACTGCACATCTGAAGTAAAGCTCTATCTTGCATACCACTGAAATATTGTACAAAGATGGCTTAAAGAACGTGGTTATTAACAGGGATATTTACTGATCATAACAAAATATTTATTTTTTGTCAGTGGCCTGAAAAAATTTGCCACAATGAAGAGAAGGAGCCATAAAGATAGGAATCCTGGCTTCTTATGGTTCCTAAGCATATGCTAGTTTTATTTACACAACATACTCCCCTGTGTTACTTTAGGGAAGCTGGGCATACAATTCCACACAATATTTATTTCCTCTAACTTTATTTTAAAAATAAATATGAGCCATTTAATAGAGTCTGATTTTCTTCTTTCTGAAAGAATTCTGGAACGCTGATCTTGGACCATTCTGCACCTTAACTGGTTTGTTTTTATTAATGGTTAAAACAACACATCTTTTCTAGGTTTATTTTTAAATAACATAAAAATATAAATGGAGAAGGGTTTAATACAGAACAAACAGGGAACAGTATTTTTACAGAAAACTTGATGGCTAAGCAAATGTCTAACCTACTTTGAGACCAACATGTTATGCAAATACAGTACACAGCTCTCCCTTGTATCCCAGGGCTATCTTTTGCAGACTAGCTGTTGCTTTACTTTCCACATACTTTTTTAATACTACTCATCAAAAAAGAAGATAAAGGACTATTTAAAACTTAAATATTCAGCTATTTTACAAGGGGCCCTATCATGCCTTTATAAAGTGCTGACAAACCACACTAGATGTGTTGTACTTTGAAAATGTCTCACCTGATTAATGCCATCCTGCTGTCTTTTTGTTACAGATGTCTCTGTTCTGATTTTTCTGAAATAGCAATCTGAATTCTGGAGAATTACAGGTAATTGCACAAAGAACTCTTTGCCAGGACTGTGTGCAATTAAACTTCCAAAAGTTACAGCAAAGACTGACTGCAGAACCTTTACTGTAATACGTATCAAGTAAAAAAAGGCCAATGATCCAATCTGAGTTGCACTAAAAAGATTCATTTTCTCCAGAAGTTCAACAGATTATTTTGATTAAAGCATCCTTCTTAATTTTCTATTGTAAAGAGCAATCCACAAAAATCATTACTAGTTTCAAATGTTAACAAAATTAAAAATACTAAATAGTAATCTGAAGTACTCTGGTTTTTATTACCTCATTTGCTAAGATACAGTAATTTGATTTTCTTCTAATCAGCTAGACTGAATAATCTGGTTTTGAATATGATTTACTTTATCTCAAATCTTTCAATTTATTTAATGAAAAATAATATCAAGAGATAGCTTGCTTACTGTCTGGAAGTGCCACCTTAGCTTTACTTTTACTAAGCTGTGCCCCCAGCCATCCATGATAAAGCATGTGTGCCAAGAACTCGATCATTCTTTTAGGTTTTCTTCATTCAACTTTCAAGACTTCTGCATCCTTCTTAATGTGCAATTGCCAGAATCAAGTTCAGAATGAGTGATAATCACAGCATTAAAAACCACTGAATCAATGTAATTCAACAACTGCTTGATATTCCCCTTGCCCATTCATCTAAGACTACCTTCATTCTTTTGTGTCCCCTTGACACTGGGAGCTGATTATACCATGACCCTTCAAAACTCCTTTAGAAGTCTGAGCTTTGTGAGGGAAGAATGAGGCACTCTGCAAACAGAACCTACAAATAGTTTCTACATAGTGATTTCTCTTTTGCTATCTATCCTATTCCTCTATTTTATTATCTTAGATCTTAGCTCTGGAATATGCATATGGAAGTGTATAAGACTTCTATTTGAACTCATCTAATGTCAGGGAGCTTAATTACATTTTTATGGAATATATAAATTTTAGAATTACTCCCATGTGACATTTTCTGCTGTTTCCCTCATGAGCAACTAAACACTGCAGACTTATTTCTGTAGTTTTAAGCGCAGAAGGAGTTGGTAGGACATAAATGCTTAGCCTTCCCCATTTTCATTGTTTTTCTTCCACCTACATTATGATGCCTTTTTGATTCATAATTAAGCTGACTCTAACCTTTGACTCAAACTATTGTACAGAAATCATGATTATATTACTGTAAGAAAAGTGCCACATTATGTCTCCATTTCATTTTTACCTAAGCACTGGTCATTGCTCAAGGGCCTGTGTCATCTTGTTAAACTAATTTTTTTCATGAGTTTCTCCCCTCCCTGCTCCCTGTTCTTTTTTCTGGCTGCACTGAACACAGAACTAACAAACTTCTGGTAGCAGCACTTTATACCAGCTGAAGTTGGCACTTAGAAACAGTGAGATCATGGCTTGAATTGCAGTGCAGTGGATACTGAACAGGTGTTTTTATGAAAGAGCATCTGGGATATAGGCCTGGAAAACATACACAGAGACCTTCCAGTCTTCTGTCTTGCAATTTCAAAGACAAAGGTTTTGAAATTGTACCAGAAAGTTCATCTACATAAGATTAAAAATAATCAAGCCATTTCTCTGGTATTAGGTGACTGATTCCACTCAGTAAACTTTTAGTCTGACAAATCTTTACACAGCACAATTCTGGAAATATTTAAAGTAAAAAAAAAAAAAAAGGTAATTTTAGTGCTACAGAAGTGAAAAAAGAGCAATTAAGATTTTCTAAATTTAAATAAAATTTATTTGGTTTTAACCATCTGATTTTAAATGAAAGACCCTTTTTTTGCTTTGTGCAAATTCACAGATTTAAATTTGGAACTTCTGCAATAAGTATAATGGATTCAAATTGTGGGCCCTTAAATTAGCAGGAATGCTTACTAGTGCCTTCAGTGAAAACAGAGTCAGAAATAGGACAAGGTATTTTCTAGGTGAATAATGATACAGCTTTATTTAAATGTGTGCAATATTTCAACCTTTTCAGTGTTAAAAAAAAATGAATTCTCTTTTGATTTTATATTGTGGAGACTGAAGAATGCATCTCAAGTAGTATTTACAAATAGCTTTCCTTTCTACATCTTAAGGAAGGAAAAAAAATCATACTAAAAAAATCATACTCAAAACATCTTTAATAGTGGCAAAAAATCTAGCACTAGAAAGTTGACCTGACTTTTTGGCTAGTTTCCATATAAAAAAAAAGTTTTCTTACATTTAAGATACTTAATTTGGTTAAAGGATGAAACATATCTTAGTGGATACCATGTACAACAGAGTAGGAGCTATGCAAGTCAGAACCCCTTTAAACATAGTTTTTCTAGTAAAAAGTGATCTTTGCCTAGCTCAATGGAACTATTTGACATGCTGTAATCTATGCTAAGCAAGGCTTATCTTGCAGAGCAGACAGTGACCTGAATTCCAAGGAAAATATTTAGAATTTCATACCAGAACTTGAACTCTAGATTTTTCTCAACAATCCTTCTATGATTTCTTTTCAGTATACACAGGTTTCTTCTTATTCCAAAATTTATCTTCTACTTGGATTTTGATCAATTCCTTGTGTTTGTGAAACAAGAAGGAACATGCAAAGAAAAGAAAAAAAGACAATGAAAAACAGACCTCTGAATATGAAGCCTTGCTAACTCAGAAGTGTTGCAGAGAAAAGCACAAGCATGAGACCTAAAAAACAAATGACTGTAAGCATTGGCTCACACAGACAGCAACTCCAGCCCCCGCCCCCCTTCCCCTTCCTCAAATGAAAATATTTAGCACCTGTTTGCTTACAGGAATACAACTCTCAAGAAGTCCAGTAATGTCTGGTGCAGGTAATTGCAATGCAGTTCACTCCTGCAGGGACATCCTAACTATGAAGGTACTGCAAAGATCTGATCTACTGCCTTTCCTCTAGAGAAGGGATACAGCTTCAACATCTCCTCCTGCACCTATGCATATTCTGAACAAATAAAAGAACAAGTTTAAAAAGATATTTTTTTCCAAAGGTTTTTTTCCTATGTTGGGACCACTCTAAAAAGTTCTGGAGTTCCTGGTCATACTACACTGATTAATTTTGGTACATAGTACAAGAGCAGCAACTGCACAGTCAGCAGTTGGATTTCCATGCCCTGTTTAACTTAAATGGAATCACTGCTTTCCTTGTATTTGGTATAGGTCCAGAGACTGAGGCCTGCAGAGCTGGTGACTTCCAAGGCAATGTTGCTCATGGTAACATGATAAAATGAGCAACAATGGAGTATCAGGTTTTCTAATCACTATTTAAAACCTGTGCAGCCCACAAAATACCTAGAAAAAAAAGTGGTCAGAAAGAAGTGACTATAGTTTAGCAGTTCAATTAGCCTGTGAGATGCAATGCTACATTTCATGCAACACCACTGTCCAGTATCTGAAAAAATGGTCACAATCATTAATGCCAATGTTCTACCACTCTTACAGCAACACCACACTGAGCTGTCAGATCTACTCTAACCTACAAAAAGCTCCTGCAAAACAAACTTCTGAGGCTTCACCCAATACAGGATGCTCAGCAATGGTTATGCTTTTCTTACTGGTAGGAAAGTACAGGAATCAACACTTAACTGTCAATTGCCACTTTCAAGGAATGTGAGGGTTAATTGCTGTGAACAATATAAATTTCACCTACTCCAATAAGCACAATCATTAACATCCCACCCACTGATGTATAAGTGCATTGTCCAGGTTCAGGTATTGTGGGCTTCTTTCTCTTGTCCTAAACTTACACTAGTTCTTCCCTAAATTCTGCCTTTCTTCATGCAAATTCCCTATTGAGAACTCATCCACAGGATACTACCACAGCCTCCTAAAGAACGCTTTCTTTAATAAAATATTTTTTAATGAAACTTGTTTTAAAGGCAAGAAAAGTTGCAAGATGGTTCTACTAGCAGCAAGATGTGTATGTTCTGGAAGCTGACTAGAAACTAAATTCTACTCAGGGTTCTGGTGTTACCATGGCACTGGGCCACAACTAATATACTCTGTCTTTATATTACACTAAACATAAGCAGATATCTTCTCAGTTTCTTCAAGCTTGGGCAGCAAGAGCTTACATATGCTTAAAAATTACACAGATGCATCTCAATGCATAATTCCTTCAAGAAATAAAATAGCAACTTTGTACTTCCAAGCAGCACACCCAAGGATGTTAAGCAGGAAAAATATACCTGTATGACTAATGTCCCTCCCTGAACTCAATTTGTCCATTATGTTCCTTTGTTTAAATACTCAACCTTTATACAAAACCAATCTCTTATACATATCCATGAAGCTAAACTCAACAGAATTCCATACCTAAATGGGCCTGGTGAGATCACTATAACTTCAGTAAAAATTACA
Organism: Passer montanus; assembly: GCF_014805655.1. Lineage (NCBI taxonomy): Eukaryota > Metazoa > Chordata > Aves > Passeriformes > Passeridae > Passer > Passer montanus. The sequence continues at coordinate 3,170,823 of NW_024366703.1, read as the reverse complement.
GACTTCAAAAGAATTGCAGAGGAAAAAATCTGTGCCTTTGCACATATGTGAACTGCAGCACTGGTTTTAATGTTATATTTACTACCAAACAAACTAGTATAAAAGACAGTTATATCCTTTTCTAGTATTTTACTCCCAGGTGTTTGATATCACACACAGTTATATCCACTTGTTCCTCCAGTATTCCAGTATTTCAGCTCCCCAAATAGTAATAAAAGAATGTTCTCCACAACCTATTCAACAAGACAACACTGTAAGCCACAATTTACAGATACAGAAAAGGGAGACATAGAAGTCTAGGTCCAAACTGTTTCAAATACTCTTTATTTCCATACACCTGATGTTCAAAGGTTCAACTTTTCAGGACACTCAGGACTAAGTAAACAGCTCTGTTTCACACAGTTTTGATTGTACTGGTGATGTCGAAACAAAGGCAAATTTAGCTGCATATGTCTCACAGCTGTTAAAAATGAAAGGCCATCTGTGAACCCCTGACCTATATTACCTACCCAGCAAAAAAATAGTAATTTAGTATTCAAGACAGGCAGATAATAGTCTTCCAAGGCAGTATTCAACTTCCCTGAGCTGACTATCCTTTGTCTTCCTGCAACATTCCACTCGTGTGGATTCTACGTTCACCTGCAGGTGAGCTGGGGGTGCTGGGGAGAAAGCCTTTTAAGAAGTGAAGTGAGGAGCACTAAAATGGATAAATTACAGTCACACCAACAACCCAAAATAAGAAATGTTCTAACATTTTGGCCTTTAGCTATATTAGAACAGTTTAATTCTTATACTGAACCATTCCCAAAATACAGAAATTCTACTGCTGAGTTACTATGGCTCCATGCAGTCTAAGCCATCAGCAGTTTGACTTCTGCACCTGTCAAACAGACTTCACCTTTGTGAATAAACAGAATCAATACCAAGCCAGAAAGAACTGAAGTGAAGAGAGGTTCTTTGCTTGTCCTGTCTGCTGTTCAAGAAGGAACAAAGAAAGGGAAAGTTCTCCTCAATGACTTGGGTGTGTACACCTGATGTTCAAAGGTTCAACTTTTCAGGACACTCAGGACTAAGTAAACAGCTCTGTCTTTGGAAAATGTCATGGGCAAACTCCCACCAACCTCACCTAAGAACATTTATAAACATAGATTATTTTTTTCAAAGGCTTATACTTTGATCAAACACTTCTACTTTCACAAGAACAGGAAAAAATACCTTTATAATACAAGGGCAATAATGAAACAAAATTTGAGGTCCTGACTTAATGAAAAGGTTACCAAAACCATTTTTACACTTGGCAAAATGACATCTTCTCCCTAATCTTGTTCTTGGAATTATTTACTAACTGACAATTTTATAAGCAATTTGAGGCAAGGTCTATGGTAACTTAACTGAAGTAAGTACAAGGAGTACTTGTGGTTACTCTGTCTACAGGCATATTCAGCACTGGCATAAAGTCAAGTGGATAAACTGAAGCTTAAGTTACAAAGTTTCCATCAGCTTAAGCTAATGTTTCAAACTATTTGTATTTGTGTGGGTTCTTCCTTTGGTTCATGAGAGTCAAGACACTTCCACTGAAAACATCCAATAAAAATTATATAGTAAGTAACTATCATCCCTCGTAAGAAATTTCAGTCAGCATATTACCTGTCAGTGCTCTCTTGTATTACCCACTCACTCCAAAAGATGGAAACTGTAAATTCAAAAGTCCAATGTTCAGCAGATGTTTGCAAACGTTCTTTATTTATCAGATATGCTTGAGAAATCTAGGTGTAAAACAGCTAGGTGGGAGGAGTGAGGAGGGTTATCTTCTGCCAAGAAAGAAGTCAGATGCAGAGTTTGTATCTCATAATCCAGAACCACAAAACACCGAACTTGCTCCAGCAATTCTAGTCCATGTGACCCAAACACACTGCTAGTGCAGCAGCCTAGCAACCATCCAAGAATGTAAGACAAGAGATTACCCTCAGTTAATATCAGAGAACTGTTTTCTCCATGTGTGCTGTTCTGTTTATGGTATTCTCTCAATGTTACACACATATTAGCAAGACTTCCAGTGCCAAAATGAAACCCCCACTTCTTAATCCTGATCACCAAGTCAAATGTGGAAATGAGGGTTCACAGATCTTCTGGATATTAAAAATAATAGACTTAATTGAAGATACTGTCTCTAGTGTGTGGTGACACTCCACCTCAGTGTTCTGGTGGGAATGATCTGTTTTCTTTCTGCCCAGGACAGAGCACTACCTCAGAATTTCTAACTACACTATTATCCCATTTTATATAGGTGATAACCACACTTTTTATCAAATGAGCTATTTCATTGCCATAACTGAAATAAACTTACAGCAACTGTTCCAAATTTGGCTGAAACCTATGGTCAGATGAACAGCAGAGCTGATCTAACCAACCTGCTGTACCAAAAAGAAGGGCAGCACCACTCTGGAGCTTGTTGATCCATCTCTAAGTCCATTTAATACTCTAGAGCAGCAGAAAACTCTTCCCTAGTTTCTTGTTGGGCTTGTATGCCCAACAGTTTGTATGGTTTTTCCTATTGTATTAGTGGATGTACTTGACGCTATCACACCTGGAAAAGCCAGATGCTAAAGCAAAGCTCTGTTACAAGTCTCACTGGTTTCACCCAACTTCACAATAAATAAACTGAAAGAGCTTCTCTGCAATTAATGATAATTTTGAATGGGAGATTAATCCCATGTAAATTTACATTTTAAATTTTCAGCAATAAATACACAAGAGTTACGCATCAATAGTAGATTTTAAACACTAGCCTGTGTAAGGCACCAACTGTCACTGAGTACATAATTTCAAGTAAATCTATTTGCATTCTCTGATCACTATCCACACAAAAAAAAAACCCCACTTGTACTTTTAGTAAATATGTATTTGGGATGAAAGCATTAAAATTTACTTTATCCATGATATATCAAAAGAGTTAAGATGGAAAGCTGAAAAATATTGGTTTGATTAAGCAGCTCTTCAAAATCACTTTGTATGCAGGGAAATTCTACAGCCAGAATCAACCAAGAATACTTACTCAAAATATCATTTATATCATATAAAGGATCTTTTGTCTCTGCCACTAGTACTGATGATTCTTCAAAAAAGTAAACAACAATTTTATAAAACCATGAAAGAAAGAAACATCTTCAACTTCATTCAATACACATGCTGGCTATTTAAGAGATAATCTTTCATCTGAAAGAAAAACTGTGTTTTCATTATGAAATTAATCAAGAGTCTGGTTTCTTACATATTTCATTCTTCTTCTTAAGGAAGGAAATAAATATAATTACATTTGCTTTAATCAGTGGTGGCACTTCTCGAAGATCAAGACTTTTATCTCAGGATCTACTACTTTTTTTGTGGCAGAGAGAATTTCTCTCTCTGTCTGATCTGACTAGCAGTAACCAGCACTGAAATCTATCTCCAGAATACTTAAAATTTGGATTCCCTTACTTTAAGGTACTTTGTTTATACACAAAGACTTTAATAGATGTAACACAGTGCAAAAAGTCAGACTGAATTACAAGGGGTTCCCCAAGAGCTTGTATTTCAAAAACAAAGCTGCAACAACAGGTGAGCAAAACAAGCGTGTAGGGTGGAGTTTGAAAGATGGGAATAACAAACCGGATGTGAGCGGTTTTACAGCAATTACAAACTGGGACTCTCCCTGCTGGTATCAGATTGCACTCACAGATTCAGCTGACAGAAAGTAATTCTGTAACACTGCCATCAATACCATGCATGTAGTGAGAATCATAGCCACGAATCAGGAAAATACCACTCTTCACTATTTAGGTCTCCCTGCTGTTCCGTGCTACATCTCCACTGGTACGTTGTATGTGGGAAGGGTTCTTTCTGATAAGAATTAATTGTGTTCCATTAAGCACATGGAACACAAAGTGCTTTTCCTCCTTCTGGAAGAACTTATACTGAAGCTGAGCAAAGGAGCCACCAAAGGCATCCCGTTTAGTGTGGATACCTGTTCTTCAGCACTCACTGCTCCATCTCCACGTGTGCCCTCTTTAAAACAATGAGCACCAAGGCAAGTGCCAGTGCAGACTCGGTGTGGGAAGGCAGTTCTTGAACCATTACAGACCGCAGCAACTTGAAGCTCTCCGTGAGGCACCAGTCACTGACACAACAGTATCTCAAAGAAGTGAAGATGCTCCTGTAACTGTTCTCATCTGTGACCTCTTCTGAGAAAGTAAGTTTTCTTGTCTTTTCCTGGTTAGATCTTTCATGAAAATAGGAATATTATGGCAAATCAGTAGGCTACTTTAATTCCTCTCAAATCATACATAAACCAATAGCAAACAAAATTATTCTATTACAGGAAATAAATGACCAATGCAGAGCAGTAAATGAACAGTTTGGTTAGCTGTTAGGAAAGCTACTGACATATGCATGAATTTCACTATTAATAATTGAATAAATTGTTTCAGTTTTAGGTAACCAGTCGAAATTATTTGTTTCACAAGTAAGAACCAATAGTAAGAGCAATGGAGACCATAGTGCTCAAGTAACACTATATATCTTTCATTCCACAAGTGGCCCACCCTTGACAGTGAACAATTTTTGGTTTATAAGCAATAATCCAGATAAGGACAGCAACACTTATATTTCCCACAGCCACACATTGAGACAGACACTGTCTTGTCACAGCCTGATGGAACTGGCTGCCAGTGCTACACCTGCTCTGCTCATTACAGGCTTCAGTCTCAAAGCCTGCCAAGCTGTTACTTTTCACGGCACTACACCTACTGGAGAAGGTTAAAGATAAAACCACAACAATCAGGAAAATAAGCTTCATTGTAAGAAATGTTTAAGGCACTACCCACCATCACTCAAAAGAGATAGCTACAACACTGACACAGAACTAACTTTGTTTCTTAATCTTTCAAATATTTAGTCTAATAATAGAAATAAATTTTTTTTCCCAGACAATTGCAACAAATGTTTTTTAACTGAGGATTTGGGGAACAAACAACCCCAAGCTAAGGTGTACTTGGTGCAAAGTTTTCAATAGTTAAAGAAAGGATTCCCCTTTTCAACACCAGCAGTATATCTTTCTACAGGAAATGATCAAAACTTGGCTTGGGACTATTGCACTGGTCTAAAAAGGGTCTTTACAGCCAAAACTGCAAAAAGGAACTAATCTTTTGGGTTGTTTTTTTTTTCCTCGCTGGGATGTTCTAATTGAGATAGCTGGAAGAATATATGAAGATGCTATTGGCACCAGTCTTTCAGAATATGGAAAGATTATAACTTGATTTTTTTTGTAAAAAAGGTTGTGTAAATTTTTATATATATACACACACACACACATCAGTAGGTGATGATAAGAACAATTCCTATGTATGCCCAGCTTGGCAAAAATCAAGATACAAAGTTCAGACAGATAAAGTTTTTATCTGCACTGCCCTCCACTTTTCTCTAAGTTCTTCTGTGCATTCCGCAGTAACTTGCTTATCAGTCCTAAAAATGGAGCTGCACAGGAGCAACTTAAAACCAATACATTTTTATCTCACTTTATTTTGCATATTCTGCAGGCTTAGAAGTGAAACTGAGAATTTTTCATTTCCACTTTAAATCCTAGGGTGTTCATAGAGCAGGGAAAACCAGCTAGAGCAGAGTGGTAAGTCCACTTTCTGCATTATCTCCTTTACTGCTGTCAGCTGAGGTCTGGGCACATAGAACATCACACACACTGTATGTTTTTATCTTCTTTTAAGGAAATGGAATAAATAAGGATGAATGCTACTTGATCATTGAATGAAATGCACAACTAAATCAGTACTTTTCCTGTCTGTTAACTTGATCACCCAGCATACCTAAGAGATTCTCTATTACAGTGCTTTCACTGTCACGTGCAGTCTTAACTTGGTTAAGACTTCAGAATTTCTGATAGGGAGATGTTAAAACCCACACAATGAACCCTGAAGTAATACAATTTTCCCACACTTTACTGCTCTAATCCTCTAATTAATCCTATGAGGTGCCAGTGCATAGTTCTAGACAAACAAATATGATAACAGCTCCTTTTGCCCCAACAGTGACAAACTCCCAAGCAATCCTTTCCGTTCCCACGTGGAGAATGACGAGGTACAAAACAGAGGCAGTGAGATAAGGGATACCTGATGCCACAGGAAACAGAATCCTTTCACAGCAGGACATACAAAGACTTTCACATACTTTATACTGTAAATGCAGTTGGTTGGATGTGTGAAGCACTACCTCCCCACTAGAAACAGTGACTTTGTTTCTTCAAAGTGGTAGGTATGCCAAGAAAAAATAATGTTGTACAATTCATAGTTCTGCCTCTGTACAGGAAGACAACAATGTTCCCAAAGCCAAGAAGGATGAAAAATCCACTTTGGAAGCAAGCTGCATTTGAAAGGACAACTATATATAGGATCCAGACTCTATCCCATTTTAAAGACCAACAGGCAAGAGGACCAGGAACAGAAGTCTATCTAGGTACAACTCCAACATGTTTATTAAATCAACTGGCTTAGCTGCTAAAAATACATATTTATGTATTTTTTACAGAGACTGGTTTTGCTTTAAAAAACTAAGCAAAACCCAGATTAAAAGCATCTGGGATCTGTCTCTGGCTTCAGGGTATGGACATAGTGTGATGCTACTTTTAGGTATTATTGTTTCAATTTTGTTTTGAATTAATACACTTTGAATAACACAGTTACTTAATTCTTACCATTTACACCCCCCCTCCCCCCATAAACTATTTGGCTAAAATAATGGGTAACAAGTTGATAACTGAAAGAGGTTACCATTGAACCACTGAGCCAGAAAAACTGCAATTGAATGGTACAAAACTTTCACAGTTCACAAACCAGCCGCAGGAAACTGCTGGGTTTCTGAGCATTGTCTACACTTCTGACATTCCATTGCGTGTCAGAAACTGACACCAACCTTTCACTCGCTACGGTACCAACTATGCTCCCTCACAGTTGTGCGCGTGTGTATGTGAGATGATTCACTTGCTTTTATTTCAGGGAACTGATGATTCATTCAATCGTCTCCAGATCTTATTAATCTACTAAATATGCACATAAAGGAGGCAAAAATTAAGTTCTTAAACTTTTTTATGCTCACATGTTTATTCTTTTCTTTGAGAGAGAACAGAAGCAATTAAACATGGGAGACGAACCAGGACAGGTTACGTTTCTGCTCAAAGGCAAGGTTTGGGGAACACACCCAACCCACGTGTAAAACGAGCAGCCGTGTTCCAGCGGCGGACTGCGAGGGGAGGGGAGCTCCCGTCCCCTGCCGGCCGGGGCTGCTGCCTCTGCTCCGGTACCTGGAGCGGGCAAGGCGCGGCGGACCGGTGCGTTCCACCGAGGGCTTGCGCCTCTCCTCCTCCGGTGACATCTTACATAATAAGCCAAGCTAATCACGCCGGAAGCGAGCCAAACCGCCGCGGAGCATCAGCGGGGATAACTGCCCGCGAGAGGAGATGCTCGGACCGGCACCCGCTCCCCTCTCGCTGCCCGCCCCGGCGCCTTGCTAGAAAAATCCTCGCCGGGGCGGCAGCGGCTCCCGCAGCAGGCGCCAGACGCGGAGCCCTCGCTCGTCCCCCGCCGTCTCCCCAGGCAGCCGCCAGCATCGCGGACGGCACCAGCCTCTCCCGAGCGCTCCAGCCCCGCCGCCTCCAGCCCTGCCCGGCCGCCGCCGGCTCCCTCCTCAGCGCCGAATTGGAGGAGAAAGTTACTCGGCGGCGGCTCGGCGTCCGCCGCCGCCGCAGTTCAAGAGCAATGTCACGTTCAACAACTTGTTATGACACATGATCCCCCCCGCACGCATCCGCACCTCGCCGCCGCCTGCCCGGCGGGCCCCTTACCTTCCCCTGCAGAGGCCACGGGCACCCGCGGGCGTGTGCGGGAGTGGGTGCGTGTGGCAGCGCGGGCGGCGCCGGCTGGGCGGGGGAACGCGCCTCGCCGGACTTGTCAGCGGGCGGGGGAGGCTGCGGGGCGGCGCGGGAAGCGGCACGGAGGGGAGCGCGGGGGGCGGAGGAGTTCCCGGGGCTTGTTTACGCATTGCCGCCCGCCCGGTGCAGGCGCTGCACTCTCTGATTGGACACAAACTGGGGCACAGCCCGGCTCGGGCGCTGCCGCCCCAGGGGCCCCCGGCGCCGCTCGGCCGCCGGCGGAGCCCCCGCCGGGCTTGCGCCCTGCGCGTGCCCGCTGAGGCGGCGGGGCCGGCGCGGAGCCGCTGCCCGGTCGGTGCCAGCGGGACCGCGGCCGGGGCGCTCCGCGATTCTCTCCGGCGGGGCGGGACCGGCGGAACCGCCCCCGCAGGCGCTGGTTATGTAACCGGGGGTGGCTCTGGCGGCCCCGCGCCGCCGCCCCTGTCAGCGGCAGCGCCTCGGGAGGAGGGGCTGCCGCTCGGCGCTCCTGTGGGTGCGTTCCCCGAGCAGGGAGGTGGATGTGCGCCCGCCGCCCCAGGACGGGCCCCCGCCGAGGAGCGGCAGCCGCCCTTTGCTGCCCCTGCCCCGGACAGGTGCGGCCCCAGCCCGGGGACGGGCAAGAGCACAGCACCAGTCAGACCCTTCTCCTTCACCTGCTCTTAGCATCACGAAAACTTCAAAGTTTGGGCGGTACGCGGTGCCCGCGCCTCGGTGCGGAGCGAACAGCCCGCCCCGGGCAGCGGGGGTTGCTGCGTGTGGGCAGCAGCTGCTCGGAAACACCGCGCTGCTCCCTCGGTGCAGGCAAAAGGCCATCCCCGCAATGGGATTTTCCTTGATTTATTTCTGCTGGGGTGGGTGGGACTCGTATCTCATCATTGGTAAATTGAATTGAAATAAACAGTTCTAAAGCAAGGAATAATCAGAACATAACAAAATTGTATTACATTACTCATATACTCATTATTTCTAAATAAGCAGCTCCTTAATGCTCCTTTTACTCCCATCCCACAGTCAGCAAATGACAATAAATGTAATAGCTGAATATAAGCCATGAGAGCTCTTTGCAACAGGAATCCCCACTATGCACTCTCAGTGTGCACCACGGGAACTTCCCTGACTCATTTTCGGATGAGTAAGCTTCTCAATCAAGTTTTCCTGGCATTTCATGGTAAAGCACTCAGCTTCCTCATACTGATAACAGAATCAATAGTCCCTGTAAACTGTTCCATGTTGCCTCTAGCACAAAGTTTGGCATAAGGGCCCTGGCTGGAACCATTTCCTTGCAAGCCACTGGAGCAGTCTGCCAACAGTCAGGACTGCTGATAGTAACTTAGAGCTGAGCATTCTCCTGCAAGTTAGCAGCTTTCCTGACTTCAACCTTCATTCTTACATGAAAAGCAGGAGTGCAGTTTTGAAAGATTAATTTTAATATATCCATGATGCTTTCCAAGTAGCATCACATTAAAAAAAAATTTAGAGTTCTCTTGTGCCTGCTTACTTAGAACTTTTCCCTTTTAGTCACTTCCTGGGACAAATTACCAAGATATCTAAATTAAAGATGCTTTAACATCATCTGAATCGGGTCACATTACCACATTTATTTAGACAGCAGTGAACCCTGTCAGTAAGTATATGTTCTGAGGGTTTCCTCAGACTGGTGTTGATCTTGACTGTCAGGTCAGCTGTTGGTTATAACTGTATTTTTGATAATAAGCCAGATTGGTTTTATCAGAACAATGCATTTAACTCCATAGAGTTTATAGTCAATGGGTGTCACACAATGTAGAGTAGTTTTAGGGATTAAAAGAACCCTCACTGAAGACAAACTAGACTGTCTATACTTCAGACTATCATATCGAGCTCACTGAAAACTGAGACCTGGGTCCTATCATTAAAAGTTTTGGGGACTTTTGTAGGGTTTTGTTTTGGGGGTTCGATTATAAGTTTTTATTTGTCAAAAAAAAAAAAGAGAAATTCTGAATCATGAAAGAACAGCTTCAGAGAGAGACAGTAGTTCTTTATCTTAAAAGAAAGGTCAGAAAGAGAACAAATTCCTTCCTGTACATCAAAGTACTTGAGCATTCATTGATTTTACTGGAACAACTGATGCCAACGCTAAAGTCACAGAAAAAAGCATACCAGAAGATACAATTATTATTCAAGGTATTGTTACAGGGTGGAAATATAGCTACCAGTGATAGTCTAGACATGGCAGAACAGAGCTCAGAGCAGATCAGCTTTCTTTACTGAGAAAGCAAGGAAGGCACATAAAGTCCTCAATGCAAAATGTACTTCAGTACTGACAGTTCTCTCACCAAATGTTCTGAGTCTACCTAAATGATGGATACAGTTTTCCCTTCTCAAGAGTTTCTTCACAGCCAAGAGGGCCATGTATTTAAATATTAGTACATACATATGTAACTAAGTTTATACGGAACTTTATCATCTTCTCATGTGTTTTCTTGGCTCCTAGGACACACCAGATAGCCAGAGACTAATAATTGAGGCACAAGAGTTGGCACTACTCATTTTGTGTGTAGCAATGTAAAGGTCTAAAGATCTAATCCAAGAAGTGGCTGTGAAAACCTGAACTATGGATTCTATTTTTATTTCATGTCTTACATGATACTGAATTTTTAGTGTAAACAGATTTTGCAGTTTCATGGTAGATTTTGCATACAGGAAAAAATGGTTTGCCTGGTTCAAGACTCAGTTCTCCATCTTTCTTTCACTTCCTTTGCTGATTGTATTTCTAGTAGAGTGAGAAGCCTTAAACTGCTTCCTGGGGCTTCCTTCTTGATCCCAATCTTTGTAAAATGTAGATGTTTCCTTAAGATGATGGCTTTTATAAGCTGTCAGTTAGTTGTGATTAGAGCAACAGCCACATCTGGAGCTCCTCCTCTGCTAATGCATCTTTGGAGAACTGGCATGAAAATTGTACTCAGGTGTAAAATATGTGGTTTATAAATATTTTCTAAAACTAAAAATAAGGAAAATTATATTTAATTCATTAATTTTCAGCAGTTGCTACATGTAGATTGTGTGTTAACTTCCAATTCATTAGTAGATTTTGTCTGTCAAATAAGCTCACAAATTTTCCAGTGAAGGGCAAGGCACAACGTTTTGGTGTATCAAGGATCTTTAGGTTCCCTGGCTATCAATTTCTGATCTAATATACATAAGTCTCAGTGGGTGCCCTCCCTACTGTCTCAGAAATATTGCCAAGGTACATTTTTCCTTTTCTAAAGATTACATAGAAATTGAAAATTATGGCTTTAAAATGTCTAGCATTAATTATGCAGCTTTCTTATGACTTCTTGCCAGTGAGTGATAAATTCCTCTCTCCCTTTAATCCAGAATTTGACTGTTTTAGCAGAGTACTAAGGCACTGTAAAACTACTTTAATTTTAAAAGAGGGTATCATCACTCCTAACTCCCTATTTAGAATCATGATGCTATTTTAAATACTATTTTACACTATGATTTTTCATTCTGTTTGTGTTACTAATTAACTTGCTCTCCAAACAAAATTATCAGTTGTTTACTGGTCAGCAAAATGCTCTCTTGGGTTTTACTGAGCACAGCTTAGTGTTGCTATAATTACAGAGTATCTCATACCAACAGTGAGACTAAATTGTGAATTCTGCTTTTTGGTGGATGTTTTCAACTTGAGCATTGTTTTATTTCTGTTCTATAAATACTGAAACACCCTGACATTTGAATTATGAAGCACTACCAAATACTTAGGATTACACAACATTCATGTATTTACAAAAATTCTATTTTTAGTACATAATAAAATGCACAGTATAAATTCAGGTTTTTTCCTGCCCCATAGCATTAACATATTTTATACATTTTTTATCCCCTTTGCATATACCTGATGGTACCATCACTGAGAACACAATCTTTCTTATAAACTTCCTTGCAGACAGCAGTGATCCAGCAGTTTTTAATCCTGGATTATTTGTAAAACTACTGTAAAAGTACACATGAGCAGTCTGAATGGCTATTGAGACCTTAAATTATCATCAGGCAATACATATACGTATATATTTATTTTGAAAGTGAGTCAGTGAATTATTTACTTATCAGGTGTTTGTGTAGTAGTATATTTTCTTGGCAAACATAGAAAAGATTTTCAACCAAGAGATAACGAAGGAGAATTTGACAGACTGTTCTTTATACTTCTAATCAGAACAGTTACCAAGATATTTTTGTTTATCAAATGCATGAAAATTCTCATTCTCCCACTACGTGAGAATTTTTTAATGAAACATGAAGATTCTATAGCTGCAAATCCATGCAGAAGAAATCCATTGCTTTCATAATTTGATTTTTCATAATGCTAATTTTATGCATAGATATTTCAATACTGCCTGTGACCCCTTCCTGTGTCTGGCCATGTGCCAATTGTGCTCTTGCTGGTTCTGGTCAAGGGCCTGATTATTCCTTTCTGGCTCCTCCCTCTGCTCAGCCCTCTCTTCAGATTGCCTGGTTTTTAATGAACAAATCACTGAAGATCCTCTCTCTCTTCTCAATGTTTATGGTGTCCTAATCACAGAGGAAAACACATTGACTCTGGATTTTATTTTAGGTATGACTAAGGCCAAGGAGAATAACAGATGATAACTCAATAATCCTGCACGATGTTCCAATTCTTCAGGCAGTACAACTCTAGCGGGACAAACCCTTGTGCTGAACACAAAGAAGGATGAAACAGAAAGCATAAATCTATTTGCTTTTGTCCCAGCAGAGCTGGTAGCAAACAAAGACCAAACCACGAACAACTCACCTAGGGTACAAATGGAAGCTTGTGACACATGGCTTTGTACCGAGTGTGTGGACAGAAATGTGTATTTAGAGGGTCTAATATGGCCCCTAAAAACACCCCATGTGGAAGGTGTGTTTTACCCAAATCTGCACATATGAGGATTTGGTTTCAAACATCTACCACCCATGATCCTGATTAAAAAAACCCCAGTACCCATAGATAGAGCAGGCAGGTTTAATCCCTCACTGTAAATTACACTGTTCTTTTCCAGGAGCTTCATGTCCTCCAAGTATCTCTCACAAAATACAGCTGAGATCTGTCAGTAAGCTGAGCATCATGAGGGAAGGGAAGCCAGAAGATGGACAAACTGTAGGACTATGGATCATACTTCCTTCAAAAACGCAGCTGAACTCAGAGCTGGACTTCAGAAACTTCATACTAACCAAACAATTTCCTGTAACACTGGTTAAAAGTCCAAACTATGTTTTCTGTAAGGTGATGGTAAACATAATAGTGAATATAATTGAAAGTCAAGGTTTTGAGAAAGAGCTTTAAGCAACCAAATTTACAGACATTCTTAGTGACAAATCAATGGAAGCAGGTGGACATTTAAGCTTAACATTTTATCTGTTTTCACACAGCTAAAGCTGTAAATAGGAAGAATCTACAAGATGTATTGGTGAAACTAAAAAAAAATTACGCCCCCAAATTTTATGTAATGAAACTTTCAATATCTCATCTAAATTCCTGCCAAATTCAGGATCCATATGCACTGCTATAGAGTTAATTTGAATTTTGAATTTAAGGTGTTACTTCTTTACTGGTATATGGCATATTTGATAAAGACTGATTTATAGTTGAAGAGATGAAAAGAGGAAGAACACCAGAACATGAGGAAACAGACTGGAAAAATAAAAGCCATAGAAAGAGGTTTCACTCAGGTGTCCAAGTTGTCAGCTGCACTGGCAGCTGCTCTGCCCACCAGAGGTTAACTGCAAGTACATGGCAGGGTCAGGCTTTTGCACCCTTACTGGGGTTTTCCTTCACAAAATCTGCAGGGGGAAGTAAAGAAGCAATGCCACTTTTTTCTATGCCATTGCCCACAAGATCACGTGAATGAAATATGCCAGTGATGTTAATGGCTTACCAGGCTGGACGACTGCAACCACTGCAATTTTGTTCCTCCTCTCCCAGTGTGCAGCTTATATTTTAACCTGCCCAGATTGTAGGTGAGAAAATATACCAGGTTGTGTAGGCCAACCAAAGAGGAAGAGAAGATTCCACAATTGCTTATATGTAGATATTATAGTGGAAGAGTATATAAAAACATGGATGCACAATCCACTTGGTGAATCACACAGATCTAGATAAATTTTGTCTACCTGGGATGATGTCCTTGTTTACGATCTCCTATCTCTACTGTGATGCTGTGATTCAAGTATGCATTTAGGAAAGGCAAGAAGGGCACCAGTAGCACCAGTCAAGTATAAATCATGATCCACAAAAGGCACTCCTTTAAAACCCACTATGTTATATCTAGGTATTTTCCTAAAATCAAAGAGAGGTTAGTAAATACCCTTAAAACTTACTTTAAAAACCCTCACACATTAGGTCTAAGATAGGAAACGTCTGGTTCCTGACCAAATTTATTTCCTACCTGGAATGAAGTAATTTTAATAATCCTGTTCTACCACACAAAATAAGCTGGTCAGACCTGGTTTAGTAGCTGACACACAGGTAAAGCTTTATCAACTCCATCTGTATAAATGCAAAAAATAAAAACAATAAAAGAAACAACTTTTTTTAAAAGTCAAAATGTGGATATTTGAATATTTCTATTAACTGGTGAACTATTTTCACTTTCAAATAGTTTTACAAATATTTTAAAACTTGCTTTGACAGATAGAGCTGAATATATATAATTTTGCTGTGACTGCAGGACTTTGAACTTTGGGTCTTAAAAGACCAGATTATAACTAGCTGGGCACTCAAAATGAAAATCCTGTGTGATGCAGGTAAAGTTTAGTTTCTGTTGGGGATTAATTCTTTCAGTTGTCAAGTACCAGGCTCAAAAGTGAATCACAGTATTTGGTGAAACAAATAATGAAAGGTTATCTGTCTAAATGAGAGCACAGCCTCGGCAGTGGTAGTCTTTAGTGTTTCTATGTCTCTTAAGCCTCAGAAACCAGAGTAAGGCTAGCCCAAGACCCCTGTTACTTATTTCACTTGGAACAAGAGTTCCTAAACCATTAGATGGAGCCCCTCTTCTCTCTGTATGGATGAACCCCTCAGTGATGTACAGACAACCTCCAGTGTGGCCCAGCCACACCACACCGAGGGGCTGAGACTTTGAATGCAAAATACACCTTCTCCCTTATAAAAACAAGTGCTGATCTTCTGTTTATTATCACTTTGACTCAGCAGGTTGGCTGGACAGCAAAGCCACTGAAGAGGGACAAGTGGAGCTAGGGTGTCCTTGTGCATTGTCACACGTGCCTCGCTTGCTGAGCTGAAGGAAGAAGCAGGCTGGTGTGACAGGAGCCACTTACACTGGCATTAGCTATGCTAAGCCTGCCTGATAGATAGAAAACTTCTGTCTTCAGAACAGATTTTAGGCACATTTCATCAGCCCAAGTTAAATCCTGCTGACAGCATTCCTACTTTAATGCCATCTCTCTTTTCAGAAAATTTCACCCATCTTTTCTCAAGAGCTTTTACCACAGGGTTCCTACGGGTGTGAAGGGTGAGGAATTGTTAGCAAGAGGTCACATTCCTTTACCCAACAGATTTTATGCAAGCCCTAGACTAAAGGTTAAATTATTAAAGTTAAATTACTCAGCTTCAGGATTAGGTAATGCAGTTCACATGTTCTTAACGCTTAGCCAGACTTGAGGCCAGTAGTAACTCCTAGTAGTTATTACAGATTATTTGTCTTCTGAGAACATCCATCCACTGCCAAACATTTTCCAGTTGTGAGGCACCAGATAAGGACTTTTTTTTTCATTTAGCTGTAAAATGCCATATAGCTAACAGCTTAGAGTTGTTTTTTGAGGGTTGGTGGTTTGTTTTTTTTCCTTGGCTGTGTTTTTCAGGGCTTTTTTTGGTTGTGTGGGGTTTTTTTCCCCCTTTTGTTTTAATGGCTTATATAATAGCTCCAGCAATTTCAGTAAGTTGCAGCACCTTCCTTCTCTCACAATCTTTGAACAAGCATCAGTGCTAGTAGCCCACACCTCTCCTTTTCCACCCCTGCAGCAGCTTCTGATTTGTTCATCTTTGCTCTCTGCAGGGAAGGTACCTCAGCTGCCTTGCATTCATTCTTCATTCAGCAGAATGTGGAACAAATGTTCAGTGACAGCCTGTTGCACACCAGTTTAATAGTGCATAAAACAGAGAGGCTGCTGCGAGCAGCTTTTGGAAATTCAGCATTTTGTATTTAAAGCTATTTGGCTTTGTACTAATGTGATGGTTCACTCTGCAGCTAGATTTCCAGAGATGAGTGGCTTTATGTAAAGTAGTACTAATGTATTTTTAAGACACTTTTGGATTTTGAGAAGAATCCTTTGTAAACTGCTATGACATATGTTCCAGATATTGTGAGAGGAGGGGTCAAAAATGCAAATATCCCACTAACCTCAGTAGAATAATTAATGTTCCATGTTCTCCAAGAAATCAGTAAGAAATTTTTGAAGATACCAAAAAAAAAAAAAATCACAGCAAATTCAGTCAATAATGATATGTTTCTCTGTTGAATATGTGTTTCTACCTAATGGAAAAGTCTTAAGTGCTGTTTAAGCACTACCTTACCAGACCATATATCTTCTGACCACTAGTGAAGCTGTTTTGCTTAAGGGGAGAGGAGTTTGTATTAGAGAGGAAAACAGCAACCAATTTTTCAAACTTGAAATACAGACTTGGAGATATGTTGTCCCAAATTTCCTTTTTTCTTCCCAGCCTCTCTCTCTGCTCTTGGTTAATTTTCCCCATTTTTTTCAGATTTTTCTCTCCCCAACACAGGTCATGCCACACTGTCAATTCCTTTCTCCTTCTATTTCTACCCCTCTGCCATACCTTGGAGGGGTTGTACACTTTCCCTTTGCAGCACCTGCTACCTGTGGCTGCATGGAGGAAATCTCTCCATCTCTTCCTGTGTGACTGGCAAGGGGGCTCAGTGAGGTATGAAGAGGAGCAGAAGTTTCTCCCCCTTTCCTGTGAGCATCTCTGGCATCTCTGTGCCTGGGTTTCTGCCCTGGCTGCTGTAAGCAGGCTGTGGGAATCCCTCTTTAGCCACGTGTTCTGCCTACTACATAAAAGACTCCATTTTTTCCAAAGGCTGAAGATGGCAGTGCAAACCTATTCGTATCCTTTCCTCTTAGGAGGCTGTACTTATTTTGTCTACCACAGGACAACTGCTTTCCCAGCAAACTTTGCTGAAGGCAAAGCAATGGAGGCTCCTTTCACTGCTTAAAAAGCAACTCTGGGGTTGCAGGAGAACTTACTGGGTCTTTCCAGTTGCTCTCCTTCCTGTTGCACAGGCTTCCCATTGCCAGCCAGCTCTTCTGAGCCAAGCCAGGAGATGTTATTGCAAAAGAACAGAAGGGAAGTAGCTGCTGAAGCCAAGAGCATCCTTTTACACATAATACTAAGTTTTATAAAAGCATTTGGTGGTCAAGCATCATTCCCTGCTTGCATTCAATCCCTGTGAATGTTTTTAAGCATCTTTGCTCTTAGCAGAGCCTTCCTTTTCAAATTATACATTGAACGTAAGAAATGACATTTGAAGAAATACTTTTGTGTGTGGTTAGTCTCTAAGACTAATCTTCTAAGAATAAGCCAATCAAATGCAAGTCTATTTCCCAACACCATATAATATGTCATCTTAATATAGATATCTTTCCAGGCAATATGGTTTCCCTAACAGCAAAAAAATAGAAAGCTGTCCTCATGGAGGAGGTTGGAAATAGTACAACACTGATAAAATAATTCTATTGCAACATAGTCAAGGAGCTTCCAGATTGTCACTTGCCACAAATCCTGATTGTTGTCTGCAGCTGGTAACGAAGCTAATAGTGCACCTCTGAAAAGCACGACACTTCACTGGTTTGCCTCCATTTACCCCATTGCACACCAGCAATGGTGTTAGAGGGATGCAAGCTGCACAACCACCAGTCCTTTGAGAACATGAAGTAACTACACAGCACAAAAAGCAGTCTCAGCTCAACTGTAATCCCTGCCTAGATTTTCGTGAGGCAAGAAAAGGATGACAGACCTTTAAAGAGTTGCCACCTGCTAAAGAAAACCAGAAAAATCCAAGTGACTCCTAGCAGAATGTTCTTACCTTCCATCACTACTGGAACTGGAAGGTGAACAACATGAAAGGGAAACATTTTCTGTGTGTGAGCTTTCTTACAGCAGTAGGTGAAAACCAGAACTTTTGTTTCAGGTATAAAATATTGAAACTAAAAACTGAACCTGTAATATTGACAGTAAAAATGTTTAGTAAGAAATACTATCTTTTTATAAGAAATATCACCTTGATTTATGCAATGAAAACACATTTAACATCTCAGAATAATAAAACTCAGTTGCTCTACACAAAACTGGTGGATCACTGGGGTTGATTTTCCTGAGAATGGCTGAAGTACTGAACAACAGAATGAGAATTCGAACAGCAGTAAAGTGCCAAAAGGATGATTTCATTCACTATTTCATATATGCAAAAATGGAGTGACAAATCACCTCCATCAAGACAAAAGAGAATGCAGCAAGGAGTCTGTATTTTTACCTTTGTTCTTACAAGAAGAACAATGGAAGGTTTGCAAAGTACTTTCTGGTCTGTCAAAAGCACTCAGTGTTTGAGTCACCACAATGCCTGTGACCTGGAACGCCTACCACTTTTTTTGTGTTGATTAAACTTCATTAGAGGTGAAAGAACTGCATGCTATTGCAGGAGAGGGAAGGAGGCAGCACTAACAGGCCACTTTCCAAGCACATTTCCCAGAAATAGAGCAATTAATAAAGAGCCCTAGAAATGCTTTTCGTGCACTTCTATTTATTATGTCATGAAGTGCAAACTAAAAGCTTAATTAATCATAAAATGCAGCATTTTTATGATTATTTCTTCATGCCTAATCCAGATCTGTCTAAATAAACAAGGATAGTAATGTACAGGCAGAATTTGGATCTGGCTTACCCTCAGCCAAGGTCACACACACAAAACAAACGGCTCTGTGAAGAGAGTTCACGGAGCCTGATTTGCTGTAGATTTTGTCTGGGAGCAAACTGTGTGTGCATTTTAAGTTTTATCTGGATTTAGGATACTCATGACATAGTTCCTCATGTGGAATCTTTTGTGTCTTGTCGGAGCTGAATCCTTAGTAGAGGCACTCTTAAAGCCTCTCTTTCTCCTTGGTAACAGGGTCCTGATTTTCATAAATATATAAGAATGTAAATTGTTTGGAGACTGCTGCTGCTCTCCAATTTGGTTAACTTACTAGTGGATTAAAAAGCTGCCACAGCAGGACAGGCAGATGCAAACCACATCCAAATCACATGATTGCATAAGCCCATTTCCTTAGAAAATCAGAAGAGGAATTCTGAGACCCACAGAAAGGAAATCACAAAGAAGGAAAAGAGCAATTTAAGCCATATATTGACAACACCTAAAAAGCACTCCTGATTCCTGTCCACAGCAAATTTACACATATAAAAGAAAGTTATTGAGGCAAATATTATTCACAGATTAAAAACATCTTAATGGCACATTAGTTTTACTCATTTACCACATTAGTTTTACTTTTCCTTACAGTAAACACAACTGAATCTCACAGAGTTAACTACCAAAGAATGCATGCCTCATCATCCTAATAGCAATAAAGCAATATGGTGCATCAAAGAAATGTTACCTAGTTAATGACATTTCTTACTGTAGAAGCAAAAACCCTCAATATAATTAATTTCTTAGGTTTTTTCATAGACAAGAAGTCAGGTACAAGTCTCTGCTCAGATAAATAGGTGAATGAGGATTTAATCCCTTTAAAGATTTCTTTTTTATCCTGTAAGCCATGCAGTTTTTGTTTTACACAGTATTTTTCACTATAAACAGGATCAAAGCAAACTTTCAGAAAACACCTCCTTGGTGTTTGCTCTGGAAAATTGTCTCCTTTGTTTCCTTTTCCCTCCCCACGAGCTATTTTCAGTGTTTCCACCAAGTTGTTAGTCACAACAAGTTACCAAACCTGGAGGGTGTTAGCTTTGCAATGCAGCAGAAACAAGTCATGGATGAGGTTCTCTCCTAATAGCTTTATCATAAGAATGACACTGAAATTGTAGCACCCTGGGCATACTGATGCAACTTACTTTGAATCCACAATTTGATCATATTTTAGAAGAAATTATTTCTGACAAATAGTCAAAATGGGCCTCCTTCCACAAGATAAGACAGACTTATGTTGTCCTGGAAACATTTGCACAGGTGATAGGGGACAGGGCAGTATGGCACAAGGAAGACACCTCTGCCCTAAATTGAGGTTTGTATTATTAATGGATGTATAATTGACGGAATGACGGCAGCACTTGTAGCCCTCTCCCAGCTTTACACACACCTCCCATCCTCTCTTTTGCCTGCCCTCCCAGCTGTAACCCCTGCTCGGTTCCCTCCCCCTGCTTTTCTCCTCCTGTCCCGCAGTGGAGGCTGCAGGAGCTGCCCCCGCACCGAGGGGGACACGGGCCCTGCTGCCAGAGCCTGCAGCCTGGAAAGAGCTCACTGGAGTTCCACTGGAGTGCACTTAGGTGGGTGATGCTCAAAGTAAATAAATCTTCAGCTGGGGAACACATCCATGACAACTTGTGCAACGTTTTCACTGCAGCTGCTGGCATCGCTGCAGGAGCATCGCTCATGGGTGCAGCACTGCTCCAGGGGCTCAGCTCAGCAAGGCAGTGCTAATCTCTAGTACTTAACACAGAGGATGTCTTTGTGAATACTTCAATTGGTAGGTAGATTACATTTGATACCATGAGAAGGAACTATCAAGCCAAAGATTTTATGAAACCTATCATCACTCAAAGGAGCAAATTACATTGTTTCCTTGCTTCTGAATTAGCTGCAGTCTCAGTACCAATTTTTTAATTCTCAAATTTGCTCCTTGCAATATATACTAGTTAAATTCAATACTTTAGTGCTCCTTGTGTTTAATGGAGCACTCTGGCACAAGAAATACAGACATTGTCTAACAAACATACTCAGAGTCTTGTTTTCTCCTGGTGTGGGGTAACATCAGAATTTTTCTTACTAATTATTCAGGTACACATAAATAGCTGGTTGGGAAGTTTGTGTATAGAGGCAAGTTAGCAAAGTGCCAAGTTCCAAGAGTAGCCTAAGTGCTCGTTATGGAGGTAGCCTTTCTCATGACAATCATGCTTTGTCTTTTTAGCAGACAAGCTGTACCAGTTGCCACATGGTTGTTTTTCTGATGGCCTCCTCTCCCAGGGCAACTAAATCCCCAGCAAGCAGCAGTGACTGCTACAATTTCTGAGAGCAGAAATAAATGCACATTCAGGACTGATCTACTAAGAGCCTTTGCTTTCCTTGCCCCAGCCCATTATCTGTGTTTTGCATCAGTTACACAGCGCCCCAGAAGTACCTAAACAATTCTGAAACCCGAGCAGCTGAAATTGTTTCAGTCCCTCCCCAGCACCAAGGAGCTTAATCTACCTCTGGCAATTACACTATGGTTTAAAACTCAAGCTTTTTCATTCAACTGAACACATATGTTTTTCAAAATACATATACTCTGGATTTGGAGTAACCCAGAAATAACAAGGAATTAATGCAGACAAGAACTTTAATGCTCTCATACACATCGTATTTGTAAATTTCTTATCATTTTTGAATTGTTTTCTCATCTCTAAATGGCAGTTTGCCAGTGGTCTCTACCTCCTGAACTTCTCCTTTGGGTGTGCTAGATTCAATACAAGCATCAGCACATGCTAATATTTCTATTTTTGCACCAAGCACCAGTTTGTAAAATTACAAATATGGTAGCATAAATGCAATTTAATACAGGCTTATGATCAGAATTTTTGCTGATGAGATTTTGTTTGTATCTAAATGAAGCAAACTTCTTTGACTTGTTTAGCTTTGGGGAATCAGAGATAGATAATCTCACTGATTAGAGATCACCCCTTTTTCTTTTTCCTTGAGATATTAAATATAACTGCTCAGAATTAATTTTGTTTTCTTGCTAGAGGACAATACACTTCAGAGAGACATGCTGCATTTCCCACCTCCTACCTTGTGGCTTTATCACACATACAAATAATTGTCTACCACCATTCTACAATAAAACATTCACATTTGGCACTTAGGTCTCCTTCAAGATAGGAGGATGCAAATCCCCACACCTTGCAAAAGTAATAAAAATGGCTCTTTCCATTATAATTTATCATTTGATTACTTCCTGTACAGATGACTTATTTCTAGCTCAAGATCCCACTCCAGAGAGTTTCCCCCCAGTTTTCTGTTTTCATTCAGCCATAAGAAGGTAGGATTCAAACCCTTCCTTTACCAATTTCTTTTTAATCTCTGTACAGCAGCAGAGTTTACAATATAATCTGCATCAAGTGCTCTTCTTGATTCTGCCTTCAATGAGAGATTTTAAGAAACATGGAAGAAGGTATAGTTTATACTGCTTCCCATAGTGGACCTAAGAGGGTGTTTGACAAGAGAGAGAATAAAAAGGACAAGGAAGATTTCTGCATGGATAGATCTTATAATAAGCATTTTAGCTTTGGATTCTCCATTTCATTCTAATGTGATTACTAGGAGAGGTACATCACCAAAAGTGATCCAGTATGCAACTGTATTTTAGACATCAGAGCCTAACTTATATTTGTAATAAATCAATGTTTCAGTTAGTTATTTATTGTATTTTAAACCAGAGACAGAGCAGGTAAGATGTCAATAGTACTTCTTGCTGCTTTTGCCAAAAGCTGAGATTGTCAGGCAGGACTGATGGGCTATTTAACTGTAGTGTTGGCTCACTTTGGAAAGATCCACCCAGGGAACAAACTCAAATCTAAAAAAGGTGTGTCCAATTTAAAGTCCAATCATAGCCCCCAAAGTAGCACATACTCAATTATACACATAAGAATTAAAATATATATACAAACATATACATGTAAAAAGATAATTAAAACAACCTTGCACTCCTCTCTGCTCTTGTTTAGCTGTCCTGACCAAAAATACCACAAGAGAACAGCTGGCATTTAGCATTATGAACAGCACAACTTTGGGCAGCCTGCATCTGTCTTTACTTTATCAATTGTTTAAGAAATTGGACATAGAGAGGCTCTTATTTGCCTGACTTCCCTCACTATTAAGGGCTAGATAACCCTGAATAACAACAGAGGAAGAATCAGAATGGATTTCACTGGCCCAGCCATCTTGCTCAGGTTTGGTTCTCACTCCTCCTCACCTTTCAGACCACCCCACCCATATCATTGTTCCTGCTTTTTCTTCTGAAGGAGACACAAGGAAGGGACTGTTTTGGCTGATGTTGGGCAGGCAGGCATCTGATCCATGCAAGTTCTAGAGCAGAAATGCAAGAAAATATTTCTTACCACCAGCAAGACCTGTAATTTCACTATTTTTCAGAAAGAGAACAGCATAACTTTTGGCCATGTCCCATATCCAGAATACGTTCCACTGCCCTCTGCAGGAGTATCAAAACGTGACAGCTACAGTGCCAGAACCTCACTGTCACTTTGTTGCTTCTTACTAAAATTTGAAGGGTGGCAGTTGTGGCCCTGATTTCAGGGTAAGGACAGAAAATGTTACCACTCCAGAGACCTCCAGTCACAATTGCACTAGAAAGAAGCTCAGTCTTTAGTGAGTTCAAAGAGTTGCTGTTCATGAAATCATTTATTTGCCAGCTATCTCAGATCATTTCCTGCTGGGTAAGGAATTATCCTCTCTATGGAGCAAGGGTAACTGTAGCACTGGAAAAGTGGCAGCTTGAGATCACACTAAGGGTCTGCTGCCAAAGCTTTTTAAGTCCCAGGGAGTCACCTTATTCCCTAGTAGGGCTATTCTGCTTTCTTTTTCACCACAGTTGGTCACTCTGATGAGCTTGCTTTATGGTGACTTCATGAATGGAAGCTTCTGCTGACTTCAATAGGAGTTGGGCCAATACAGATGTTTTTCAGAACTAATGTCTGAAATCTACCTCAAAGTTAAAAATAAAGTTTTCAAACTAAGGCAAATGAAGAAAAAACCATAGGAGTGTCTCTACCTGATGAAACTGGGGCTCACAGGGAGCCTTGAAGCATACTTCAGTTATGATCTGGCTTGGTTTTGGGGTTTTTAGCTTAAAAGGATATGTCTCCTTTTCATGAGACTTAGCAATGAGGCTAAGTCTAAGTTCTGTACAGAATTTTCTTGTAGCATCAAGATTTTAGTTACCTTCCTAGAATCTGAAAACGGGGAAAAAATCTAAACTCTCACTTTTTAAGTTTTTAGCAACTTGAAAGTGCTGAACTTGCTGATAAATATTAAGAAGCTCTTCACTGTCATCATGATAAGTTGGAAACAAAACTTTCAGTGAGACTAAAAGTAGTAAAGCTCTAATTAATTTCAGGAGAGCACAGACAGTCAAGTCTGATAATTCTACCGGTTCAAAAGAGAAGAGACTGAAAAAAGCTTTGACTCATCTGTCATTTATGCTGCCCTAATATACATAGGCTACAGAACTTCTTCTGAGAGCAAACTCAGACTAAAGAAGAATTCTCAAAGCTCATTATACGGTACTTGCAAATGAGTTGAAATGCTAAGTCTTTGATTTCTGGAGTCACCAAACACTGGCTCAAATCCTGACCCCCTAGCACACAGCCTACATAACTAGGACATGCATGCACTGAGGTAATCAAGAGGGAGCCTTTTCCTCCTTAAGAGTTTGAGGCAACAATAAAGCCAATTCTATCTTGAACAGCTCCCAGACCCATCTTTTCTCCACTGCAATGGCAAACATACTGATGTATCTCAGTGCCCTAGAGTGCTCTTTCATGGCCCTGGGGACACTCTAGCAGTTCCCTCCAGGCTGTGTAGTGTTGGTGTCCCTGTACAACAGGCTCAGTGCCTGCCTGGCTCTGCCTGGGTGTTCAGAAAGAGCTGGGGAGCTGTACAACATACTGCACCTATCTGCAGAGATTACCTTGTAGAGAAAAATAAGGCTGTGAAATGTTAAAGAGTCCCCAAACTCTCAGCTCCCTGCTGCAGCCCATTTATTACAATGCTGTCCAGAAGGGCAGGAACATTCCAACAGGAACATGTTCTCCTGCCAGGCTACAGAGTGGGCAAGCATGGGAGTTGTTCATCACAGGATTAGTTTAGAGGCAGCATTATGCACCTTGAATTCTGAGACAGGGCTGTGCTGTTGGGTAAGCCAGCTAACATTGCCATTTCATTCTTAAGGCTATTTACAGTGGGTGGGGAGGAGGGAGAACAAAGAAGCACTTTCTTAGAAGCACTTTTCCAAAGTGGTGTCATCTGAACACAGAGGATTAAGTCCTCTACTGACATAGACTGACATAAATCAATTGCCTTTAAGTACTGTAGCTGCATTAGATCTGGCCCAGAGCTTCTTCAAGTCATCAAAAAATGCTCTTAGTTACTTTTGGCATTACTAGGACTCCTTTCACTCCCAGGAGGCAAAAACTGATACAGAGTTACATGATTGAAAATATCCTCCATGTGGTTAACTTCTTTGTGATCACTGAAAACTCAAGGTATAAACTCTGTATTTCTGTTAGCTCTGTCAGATTGAGCTGCTGTACAATTCAAAAGCTGAATCAAAATCAAAGTTTTAATCATGCAATTAAAATTCTAAGGAAAACCTTTTGCAGTCTCAACAGAAAACAGTCTAAGGTAATGGTTTGGGTATTTTTCTTAATATATACCTTGACTACATGGTTCTGCTCTTTGGGTTTGACTACTTTTTTTCCAGCTAACTGGACCCATACTGTGTGGGCTGTTTACAGAGTGCTGGTAACATCATCAAGGCTATGTCTGATCACTGTGCCAGGAGCATGCTAGATGGAAAAGGATTTATGAATGTCAAAACACTCAGAAAAACATGCAGATTACAGCCCAAGGGGGCAGAAATCATCCTTTTAGTTAACCTCTGTAGAGGGTTTTGTACACATTGCACAGGACACCCATCACCAGGGATTTCCAAGAGGAAAGGAATACAGAGGGAGAGTGTGAGCAGTTGTAAACATATAATCAGTAGGGCTTGAAAATATAGGCCCTCCCACTTTGTGGAGGACAAATGGCCTAGGCTCCCTGTGATCCTGTCTCACTGGTTTTTGGTTTTTAACTCTTGAGGCCTAATATATTCCTTTAATCCATAGCAGAGAAGCTGCCGGCTCCTCAAAGGTAGATCACAATTCATTTAGTGGTGGTTTTCTGTGTTACATGAAAGACAAACCAGTTTTAGGAATTATACATAGCTATTGGTTTGATTTCAAAAGCTCTTAAAATTGAGGGTGTAAGTTATATAATTAGTCTTTTGTGCAACAAACCTTTCCTTTCTTCTAATGAGGAGAATGTGTCTTAATTATTGTGTTACTAGGTTAGGCCAAAAATTAAGTAAAACCTGCTGCAGTCAGTTGGCAATCATAACATGGTATTTCCATTTAACATAAGCATGTTAATGGTTAAGTTTGGGGAATGCATTTTGCATGTTTCTTCACAATTTCTACATCCTCTTTCGCAGTCAGAGCAATGAAATAAAGTGCCTATTGAGCAGGGTAGCAAGTGTCCAGGAGAGCTTCTTATGGGATGTTGTTACAAACTTGTATTCAACATATCTTTTCTTCTGTAGCTTCCTAGGCAGAAAACTGAGGTGATGTTATCAGGCTGATCTTTATGATAATAATAATACTAATAATAATCTATTTTTCCTGCCTGGGAAGAAACGTATATCACCAGATAGCCCTGTGGTCACAAAGATAAATGGATAATATCTCACTGAACTTGGCCTGCAGTTCTTACATCTTTTGCTGAAGTAAGTAGTTCACGATAGTAGTGGGTTTTCTTCTCTTAAATACACAGTTCAAAAAAACCCACCCTCCCCTTGTCCTTACATTTAAGGATTTCAGGGCACCTCCTATTGCCTCCTTTGAGGTCATAAAGCTTCTTAAAAAGACACTTTTTTTTCTGTTGCCTACAGCAGAGAATGCATCTTGTGTCATCCTCAGGCTTGCAACTCCTTTGTGTCAGTCAAGGGGCAAAGCAACTTCAATGCTCTTTCCTATTGCTAATTAGAAAAGAAAATAGATTTGTTGGCAATCATTTATATTACAACTGATGAATAAGAGGTGGTCAGGGACTATTATTTTATAAAATTAGGGAGTGGTGAATGTAAGGGCTTGTCTAGCAAGGGGTAAAAATTTTACTAGGGGTTTAGAAATTTAAGACATGGGCTTTAAAGCTTCTTGCTCAGAGTCCCAAATTTTTAAAGGCCTTGTGCAGTTTAGCACAAGTGCTTGGCCAAACTTTGGCATTTTGGGTGCTTTTCACCTAAATAAGCCAAGGAGAGGGCAGTCAAAACTGAAGGAAGACGCTATGTTTAGGGTTTGGTACCTCAGGAGCACTGTGGGAGCAGGACAGACTCCCAGACACTGCAGAGAACAGCTTGCCACACACCTGGGAGGGCTGTGAGCAGGTAGCAGGTGACCTAAGGACACAGCTGATGATGGAGCCAGTTTAAGTTACCCAAGGCAGTGGAGTTATTTCCTTTGATTCTATCCATGCTGCTTTGCAAAAGTCCCATATGGCAGCTTAACATTCACCCTGCCTTTAGCATCAATGGTAAGACACTGCTGAGCAGCCTTTCATATAGTATTGAGTGCATTTAGAACTTAAAAGGATAAATTTAAACAAACAGGACACCTGCATGCAAAGCTCTTCCTTTTGGACTTTGTAGAACAGAAAATCTATTCAAAACCTCTCTTTCTGCTTCAGCAACTTTTTTAATAAGTGCTGAAATATTCTGATGTGATGATAAAATTCGTATTATTCTTGACTAAAATTCTGTGCCAGCCCAAGTTGTGATTTTAACCTTCCTCATGAATGGGCAAGACTAAAAGTTGAGTATTTGAATTACATCAAATATTCCACATCTACAATCCAACACTGAAAGAAGTCTGTAGTTTTTTCATATCACCTTGTCTTACAGTAATCATCAGAATACAAGCAATATTATTGAATCACTCAGTTTACAGATTTGGCAGCCACACCAGTAAATCTATAAAGCCTTATTGTTAAATAAAAGTTAGCACTATTTAAAGCAAACAACCCTTTCATCACTAAGAACTACATATGCCTGAACTCTTACACACATCTTTGTTGTCCTAAAGCAGAGCAAGAAGATTTCTGTAGGAAGCACAAAGTGAGTGAGCTGGCCCTGCTTGAAGGGTTGCACAGATGTGCAAGCTGGAGACCAAGGCTGTGCCCTTTCATAAAACACCAGAGCACAAACACTGCTTTGGGGTCAAGTGAAACAGTGACAGGTAAGGAGATCTTTTATTTTCCTGAGAAGACAAATCCAAGCCAATTTCATTTAGTGTCAACCCAGCAGCAACTGTGTTTTTTCTAGCACTGTTTTCCTTCACATAGCTGCAGATGCCACATGTGAAGTTTTATCTCACATGGAACTGGAAGAGAAACTCTGCATCTGTAATGCCAGCATGGGCCATGGCCCTGCAAACGTGAGTACTCACACTGCCAGAGCAGATGGAGCCAGGCAGAGGCACTGACCCTAGCACTGCTACCCTTCATCATGCCATGATAGAGTACCTGGCACTAATCAGGAGTTTTCTTCTGGTATCATTTACAATTCAACCATCACGGGTAGACAGCAGAGTAAACACTGATTAACTAGAATTCAGGCTGTGTAATGATAACACAATCCAGTTTCCTGCTTGAAGGGCTGTGTTGCCTATGGGTAGCTGCATTGTCATTATTTTGAGACTGTTGCAATGACTGTTCTTTGTGCACTGGAAGTCAATCACTCCCCTTACTGAAGGACAAGCCCTTTCCTCTCATCTTTTTGCAGTGGCCAAACAACTACATAAGAACAGTAAGCAACAGAGATCATCAGCACAAATACATTAGAGCAAGCTTAAATCTAGAATTTATTCTTCACTTGTTGGCTAACTGAAAAGCTTGACTCATAAAACGATGCACATATCTCTATGATAATGTGTAGTTACTTATTCACATTATTTTGTACCTGAGGGCTTCAGCCAAGAATTCATGCAGGGATGAGAGGGACTCACCCTGCTGCCAGCTGAGTGCTTTCCTCAGAGCAGGAGGCTGGGTGTTCTGGCTCAGGTGAGAGTGAATTCAGCAGCCTGGGACTGTGTGGGTGCAGATGCACTAATGGACTGGTACAGCAGATGATTGCAAGAGCACACAGGAAAAAGGTGTTCACAGGGAGAAAAAGGCAGAGTCCAGGCAGTCATCACAGCACTGAAATGAGGTTTCGTTACTTTGGCAAGCTTGCATTTTAGATTGCTTTAGTCTACACTCATCTCCATAGCACATAAAATGGTATGAGGTAGTTGTATAGTGCAGTCACCACTGGAGAAGATATAGAAAAATATTTCACTTTCAGGACTATGTCAAACCTAAATTTTAGTTGTATATTTTCACTTTCCACTGTGATCATTTTCATTCATGCTTGCTCATCTCCACAAGTTTTTACCATATGCTAAGTGGAACATCTGCTTATCACTCATTATTTTTCTGCTCATTTATGCAGGTTTCATTCACTGTGATGGATGGGGTAAAACCAACAAAAAATGATTTAGTTTTAGTTTATGGAAAGAATATACCCAGCTGGGAACATCTTACTTTCTTAAGAATGGACCACTTTGGAACACACTACCTCAGCAGACAGCCAAGCATGCATCAGTAGAATAAACTACCTTCCTCACAGTTATCTGTTCTTGCATCAACACTTAAAGAGCGAGTGCCAAACAGCACATGTAAATATTATTAAATGCTCTACATTTCTTATCTCTTTAGAAATATTTTCAATTGATAGATGTACTTCCAATTATTCATGTTTTTTATTTCATGTTTATTGCAATACTTCTCCTTGGCAGGAAAACAACTGTTATGTGCACATAAAAAAATCTATTGGAAGCAATTTAGCCCCATGAGCACTTATCTAGGTATTTGTGTGGCCCCTGGCTATATGAATGTGCTCTTATGCAATAGGATTTAGTAATCTGCAAACAGATTTAACAAGTGCCAACCAAGAGCTCCCTAAGCAAACCTCCACACATGACAAATAAAATATACAATTCAAAAATAGAAACTCAGCATAAGGTTAGAATTTTATAGAAACATTATTCCACTGTTTTATTACATAAATCCCTGAAGAGTGAGGAAACAGAGGATACTGCTTAGTGAACAGACATAACAATTCTATCCTGGAACAATTCAGTAACTTAAGAACTTTTCTGAGGCACCACATACCTGAGTTCACAACCTTACCATGTCCTATTCTGACAAGTGTTTTGAACCTGTTTCTCTTTGTTTAGGGGAAGCTTCCTAATAATTATCCATTTGCTCTCTGCTTTTGCATTCTTACAGTGACAAGAACTTAAGGAAGAACAAGTCTCCATTAAAACATGAGTCTGTTTTAGTGAATCAATGTTTTTGTTTGGAAAAATGGTATGGCAAAAAACCCAAAAAACCCCAAACCCTTGATCAGTTATACTTCCAGACACAAAAGGACTTTGGAGCCAGAGTGTGCAGAGGGAGGCTCTACTTCCCAAGGGACTCTGCACCTCCCTGCAGGTGGAGATTCCTGCCTTGCAGAAGACTCCTGAGGCTGGCCAGGGAGATTTTGGGCTCCAGCTTAGAAATGATGGTAGGAGCAAGCCAAAGGGAAACTTCCTACGAAGATCACAACAACAAAACAGAGTGAAACCAAGACAGCTAATAAGAATCCATCTTAGTGGATATTTAAGATCTGAGGGATGGAAGAAGAGAAAAAGCATATAATTCTTTATTTAGGGACTCAGGTTACTTGATATTGTGTGATTTGAATTTAGGTTTGAAAGGCAGGGGTGGAGAGAAGGTAATGTTAAGACTATATTGCAGCAGAAAAAGGATCAGAAAGTGGTGAATAGCTGGCTGGCTGCTATATGAAATTTGCTCTAGGCAGATGAGAAAATGAAAAGCAATCAAATTAAAAGTGCCACATGTGCAGCAGCAAAACCAAAATATGACCATAAATATAGAAATAGAGGTATAAAGGGGGAAAATTAACTTAAGCTGGGAGAATTTGGAAAGTTGAAAAACTAGAATCTTATCCTCAAGATTTTAAAATGAGAGTGAAACAAAATGAGAAATTATTTGAAATCGGAGACAAATTGCAGCATCATGTCTCTTATATTTAAGAAATAAACAACAGAAGCATGGAGAAGGAAAAGAAAAGGAGCAACACATGTTTACATTCATGATAAAGTTATCAGATAAGAATGCCCTGCAGATCATATTCTGTGAATTTCCTAAAGCCTCACATGACCTCTCACTCAGCTTTAGACTAAAGGTTGTCCCTGAGCTGCTGACTGCATTGAATTGGGTTTTGATCATATCATTACCACAAAAATTACCTTCAGCTTGACTTTAAAACAAACAAGACTGGCTTTTATTTCGTGAGGAAATACTGGGGTTGGTCTTGCACTGATTCAGACTTTGACAGGGAAAAATTTCATTCCATCTTACCCAGGGGAAAAGTTGGGACAAGAATATTAAAGTTTTTATAATCACTCTGATGAGTGCCACAATCTGAATACCACAGCTTAGTCACACAATAGTACCAAGAGAGTTTTAGTACAAAATCACCAATTACTGTTGGAGTCAAAGCAGAGACTCCACAATCCACACAGCAGTGTCCACTTGAAGGTGTGGGCTGCTCCAAGCTCCACTGAATTAAAGAATTCAGGTTGCCATGTCACTGCAGCCTCCTGCAAAGGCACCAGCTGGGCTAAAGCAATGATATTTGTCCACATGGCTATTTACTATGAATCTGAGAAAACATAACCTGTAATCATGGGAAGGCTGAAGGCACCTGGAATAACTGAAGCAATGCCACAGGAAAGATTGCACTCTGAAAATGTGAGTGTTCAGAGCACTAAGCAGGTGTGCATCACACTTGTTCAAATTTATGATGGAAAAAAACCCATCTGCTTTTGATATGTTCCTTGTATGGCAAGTATAAAAGCACAGATATGGTTTAATATGAAGTGATGCTGATGCAAGACAAACAATGTTAAAATATTTTCTCCTAGAGAAAATTGCCACAATGTTTCTCACATTGCAAATCCTTAGATCTGAGCTCTGAACCCTGTCTCTTGAAAATAAGAAAAATACCCAGGAAGGTTTGTCCCAAGAGACACATCTGCATGGGATGTTTTATCCCAAAGAGTTGCTTCAAGTTTTCTTATAATAAACTTGAACAGACACAGTAAGGGAGTGTTGAACTTGTGCAAAGTGGCCCATGAAGAATTAGTGGGGAAATGGCATTTATGAGCTATCTCTACCACCTGCCAAGAGTACCTCAATGACATTCCCATTTCTCCCACCACATGTGGTCTATGGCAGATTATCAAAACCCCTGTAATATCATGAGATTAAAAAAAAGAAAGAACAAGATAAGTTGTTGTGACTAAAGAAACATGGACAGGCCAAATTTGTGATGAAGACCGAAGTATTTCCATAGCCAGTTTTCACTGCTTCAAATGACCCATCCTTAGGAAGATGGATCAGTAGGTCTTACAAACATGTTGAGAGGAACCCAAAAATGCTTTTGCATCATGAGTAACAACCGCCTGACAGCTACTCTGCCTCCTCTCTTCTTCCCTTCCATTGTAGACATCTGCTCACCATAGTTTTCACAGGCAAGTTTTCTTTCCACTTTTTTATCTTTTACCACACTCAAGCCTCATTTAAAAAGAATGTGGGTGAGTGCATTCTTTCAGGAATCAGTGCCACATAGCAAACCACACTGTTCATCCTGAGGTAATGCTTGGAGGTGTGTTTTGTACAGCTAGTGCCCTTGACCTAGATCCTCTCCATGTCCATCCAAAAAGATCAAGGCAACCTTCAGAAATCTCATTTAGCTTTCAGAGTTGAATCAACTGTTATATCCTTCTAAAAATTAAATTTCTAAAAGGACTGAAGTTGACTGCTTAGTACCCTAGTAACCAAAGCAGAGTGATCCCTGGAAATCTCTTCAGCAGTGCTCTGACTGGGTTCCTACACCCAGCTGATCAGCTGAGCACCTTCCAGCCAGCATTAGAAAACACAGCCCAGGTCTGTCTTGTGCTGTTCATTCCAATCTCTGCTCCTCACTCTCACCCCCCGCCCCCACTTTCCCCCAGGCTTGTGCAGCAGAGTCCCTTGCTTTGGAACCTTTTTTCCCCTGAGAACATAAATCCTACTGTATGTTTGTGTATAGGCTGGAGGATGTGTGACTTGTTCTTGGGATATTTTATATTGAAAGCTACAGCAGCCTCTAGCTTGCAGGAGAAAGTTTCACTGTCTTGAAGACTGTCCCAGGAAAGATTCATCTCCTTTCCAGGCTTGCATGTGGAAGTGCACTTACTGACCTGCAGGTTTGGCTGACAGCTCACCAGGACACAGTGCAGAGCAGCAGGAAATAGATTAATTGAGAGTGAAGGACATTTCAGACAGAGTGTAAATCCCTGTCCAGCTCTACTCTTGCTAAAGGTGCTAGAGGTGCAGCTGCACTTGGCAAAGTCTCAGCAGTCCCTCTGTGCTCTGCTGGTGCCCCAGGGCTGTGAGACAGTGCAGCAGCACAGTCAGGTGAGCTTCACCACAGGAGCAGCTCCCACATGGGGCAGTGCTCAGGGCAGGCAGAGTGCTGCTTGCAGCCCTCCTCACTGCTCTGGGGCCCAGGGCAATGGTCCTGCTGCACCAGACTGCCCCACACTGAGTGCAGGCAATGTCAGCAGCTGCCAAATGTGCATGGAGGAGTTTGCTGTGTGCTGTTGCATGAAACAAATATACCCTTTGAGAGTAAAATAAGGGTATCTGCATCTGTTCCCAACACGAGACATGACCCCAATAAATTTCCCAAACACTCAGAGGCGGAACTAGGATTTTGCATGCTAAAAATGAGGGTCTTCAGAACCTTATAGGAGCACCAGCATGTAAAATGAGGGTGTAGCATAAGGACCATTCCAACCCCCCAAGAGCTGGTGTTGGAGAGATCTTTTCTCTGCAGTGCATTGAGGCATTTTGTTCACAACAGAGCACCCATTGCTGTAGCAGATGACAAGGTTGAATAACTTCTCACCCCCAGAGGCTGCTAACCAAGCTCTGTTACAGTTTAGTGCTGCTCTGAGAAAACCTGGGGTATTTTCTCTAGCACACTATCAAACAGAAGCTTCTCTCCCGGTTTCCCAGCTGGCTGGGATGCAGGACCTTCCTGCTCATCCTTTTCTCTACCAAAAACTTCTGCAGAGTCTAGCAGGGGTAGGAGCTCAGTTTTTCTGCCCTGGGAAGATAACACCAGCATACTTCTCCCCTCCCCCTCCATGTTGAGACACAAAGACTTTCAGCACAACAGCTAAAATCTATTTTGTTCCTCAACAGTATACTTTCAGCACATTTTTCTTGCATTGAGCAGTGAAGTTTTCACTTGTAAAGCATTTCCAAGTTAAACTGATCTAGTTCCTGCCTCCCAAAGCCATCCATGGTGTTTTTCTGCATTACACAGAAGCCCCACAGGGCACCAGCTCAACTCTGCTCTTCTGAGATACCCTTTAAGGCATCTTCCCAGAGATGATTGAATCTGAACTCCAGATGTCTGCAGGCACAACCTGCAGCAGCAGATAATTAAAGTACAAGCAACACTGTATGGGTTTGAGTACGGACCTGCAGAATTTCCTGGCTCATAGCCAGAGCTCAGTAGGCCCTGTCAAGGATGAAAGCAGAGTTTTATGCCCTCAGTGGTCAAAGCTGAGAATCGATTCAGAAACTGTTTAAAAAGTAAAAAATCAGTTTCTGGTAGGGAAATAAGAGGAGGAATACCACCACTCTCATGCCATGAAATGAGAACATCCCATAGGCACAGTCAATATGTGAGTACTTTCATAAGACACAGACCAGTAACACTCAGTTTCATAACACTTCAGCTAACCCCTTTTCAAAAGGGAATCACCAATATCCTACAAGCCTCCAAGGGGTAAAAACAGTTGCACCAATAGATGCTCCCTTCCCTACAGCCTCTGGGCAAGTTTACTTAAGAAATAAAACCAAAACATGTCCCCTACCATCTCTTCCTCTGTTCCTGGCTATAACATTTCCTGTGGGGCACAAGAGCTTCTCCAAAGTGTCTTCACCTGCAAGGCCAGATGTGGGTCATGCTTCAATGAAGTCTCATGAGGATCCCAGATCTGCAGCCAAGCTCCTGTCAAAGGAGCTACCAAAAATGCCACAAAGGATGCAAGTTTGTGTGTAGCCCCATCTTCCTATTCCTGCCACAGCCTCACCCTCCAGAATCTGGCAACACTCTGAATTTCCTTGTTTAGCTCCACCCTACATGTGCTTTCCCAGAAAGATGGCAGAGGGACAGACTTCACAGCAGAGAATGATTTCTTTTCAAGGCAATGGCTTAGCATGAGCCCTAGAGCATTAAAGGGAGACCCTCTTCCTCATACTTATTTCAGGAGCTAATATAAATCCTGATAAATCCAAGGCTGTGTTCAATATATATTTCCTCTAACAAAACAACTCTAAAGCCATCTACTCTTTGTTACCAGTGCTGGTAAGCTGAGGCACTTTCTCAAAGGGTAGGTGGAAGATCACAGGGACATTCACTGCTTCAATAAAAGGAATTTTATTACAAGCTGCTCTTTCCTTTTTGTTCTCCATTCAGCATAAATGGCAATGTCACTTTATGCATTCACAATTAATTTCTGGAAAAGAGATGTCTTATTTTATAGCCTTGACACAGACACATTACCATGAAGAAAACAGATGCATAGGATAAAACAAAAACAGCTTGCAGCACTGGTCTTCTACAGTCATTGATTTTAGTTGGAACTCACTTCCACAGAGCTGCCTTCAGAGACACCAGCAAGAAGAGATCACCCTGGAAGTGCACATGCTCTTCCTCCACAATATTGGCTGGCCAGGCACTGAAATGAGGGACAACAACTCCCATATCTGAGAGCTGCCAGGAGAGCTTGCATTTGGGCAGAGGAGATGTAGCTGGTGGGAGAAGAAAAAATACAGCCTATTTTCATATACTGTTTGCTGAGGAGGAGGAGTGAGGAGAAGACAGTCAGGTCTTGCTTTATGAGACCCCCTGCTCCCAGGGAGAAATTTGCTGCTTACACCAAATGTCAACAACCTGTGGCTGTCGTCCCATTCTGGTTCAGACTCTCAACCTCCTTTGCAACACATCACCTGGAATAAGCAACCCTATAAACAAGGACACTCTCAGATGGTCACACTGAGTTAGACATTGAATGTCTCTATATGGCCAAGTCATAAACAGAAGAGAGAACAAAAGACAGAAAAAGAAGAGGGAAAGATTCCTGCAGAAGTAGCTGGCTACTAAAGGCTCCAGCCCAATTCTCCTTAGAGAGAAGTGCACCCCTCACTACAATGTTTACATCAGTACCTGCAGTATTCCAGCTCATCTTGTGCCTTTCTAGAATCCATGTGAGCAGCTCAATACAAGCACACAGGGCACTAAGCTGCTGCCAGACAAAGGCAATGTGTTTTAGGGCTGGATTCAGCCACACCACACCTGCCAGGGTGCCCACAGAGCCACACTCCTCACATGCCAGCATCAAAGGGATGAGTCTAGACTCCCCTGCCCTAGGGTATGTGCAACCTTGCCAAGGCCATGCCGAGACTGTTTAATCCTATTAAAGCATAAGCTGGAAGCACACGATACTCATTAAAAGAGAATAGCTTGCTTTGTTCCTGAGCTCTAAACCCCACAGCAGCAGACACTGTGGGATAACCCACCATTATTGACCTCTGCAGGCAGGGCTTGCCATTCCAACTCCACTGCCAGCTAAAACCTCACAGCCCTGCTCTTAGCTCCCATATGAAAACACAGATTTAGGATCCCTACTCAGGACAAGTGCCAGAGCTATAGCACACATATTCTCAAAGGAAATTGCAAATATTAGGGTCCAGCTAATCCTTTGGGTGCTGCTTTGCAGTCACACAGGGTCCATATAAAACCACAGCCAATTGTCATTGTCCCCACACTGCCTTTCCCACTGAAAAAGTACCAGGTGGACAAAATATTAGCTGGTTGTACAAGTCAACAGGTAAATCTTTTAGGAATAGTAATTATTTAGCAAAAGGTTAAAAAAATCTAGGTAGATGGGCTATGAAAACTCATCCAAATGTCTTAAGGCATGGAAGGGGCAGGAATTCAACAGCACATGGAGCTTGTCTGCAGCATCCAATTTAAGTACAAGATTCAAGATTTCCAGTGGTTTTAGCTGTTTCCAACAGCTAAAACAATTTGGCTGTTTTCAATTTCCAATTTGATTTAATCTGTTAAACTTCTGAAATGTGAAGTTTTCCCCTTCCAAAATTGTTTCTTTTTAAGACACTTGTGCTGCAGTGCAGCACACATTGTTGATTACATATCACCTTACTAAGGAAGTGATGACATCAGCCTTGTTGATTTTATTCATTCCACCTATAATGGGCTGAAGCAATTCCTTCCAGTCTCATGCCATTTGGGAAGACAGAGCTGTTTGTATCCAGGTAACCAGTGCTGGCATCACAGAGCTGCTGCAGATGTGTGCCCAGGGACTCCTCTCCCCGAGGTGAAAGGACCAAGGAAAGGCAAACCCTCCCGAAGCAGTAACACACCTGACCCTACAGAAGCCATTACACTGGTCTGCCACATTCCCCAGAGAAGCCTGGTGGGGGTGCCCAGGTACTGAGCTGTTTTGGGGGTATATAGAGCTGTGCAAGAATGCTTCAACCAAAAAAAAAAAAAAAAAACAGAAACAAAAAACCGCCCAAAAAGCATCCAAGGATGAAAAGAAGCATAACAGCAGCAAGGGGAAGACATACATATGCATGTAACCAAGAGTTAAATGGCTTTCATTCCTTCATGCGTATTTCCCGTCTCATTTCTCTGCATGTCCAAGTACTAGAGCATTACCTCCTTGTTTTCTGATAACAAAAAGTTCACCCCACAGTAACAACCACAAAACCTGTTACTTAAAGGGACTACCAGCTGATCCTGCTTCCCTGCCCCACAATCAACGGGGCAGTCATTCTTCCGTTCCCCTTGGTGCTTGCCTCAGGTAACTCCCTATCAGGTCTTCACTCAGGGTATTAAAAATTCTCTCTGTTGCTGAAGAATCACCACAGATCTTTCCATGCTCTCTGCATCCACTAACAGTTTATATAAAGCAGAAATCCCTCATTCTCATTACCCAAAAATGTTTGGGGTTTTTTTAAAGTGATATCTAAAAAAATCCATTAATATAAATTTTTTTACAATAAAATACAAACCCAAAATAATTCACAACCCTCCCTTCACATAGCCAACTGTCAGTGGTTTGGTTTTTTTTTTTTTTTCAGAGCCCATGTAGTCAGTTATTTCTTAAGAAGGTGCTTTACATGCTCTCCAAGGCAGCATTCATGCTATCCCACATATCCTGGCTGTTGCTATGGAAATCATTCCTCCGTAAGCTGATGTGCGAATGCAGGTCTCATTGCTGCTGAGCAGAGAGGCTAAAGGTGTGCATGAGTCAAACTATTTGCTGTGCATTATTCCTCTGCAGCCTCGCTGCTGCCAGGGGACAGGAAAGGAACAATTAGTGTCTGCACAGAGGGTGCCTGTAACAAGGGGCTGCAGAGAGTTAGCACTGCAGGAGAGTCCCAGCAAGGCTCTGGCTGCTACCTGCAGCCAAGCACCATGAACTCCTCCAGCTGCTCTGCTCTGTGTGCCACAGGGCACAGCCACAGGAGGTACAAAACAATTTCTGATGTTTTTAAACATACCAGGGGGAAGGGGAGTCAGCATGTGCCATCACAGCCACAAGGCACACAGTCCCCTGCCCTGCAGTCCCTCAGAAAGGTCAGTGATGGAATCAGGCTTTTGGCAAAGACCTGCTGGCGGCTACAGACAGAGACTGAAGAGTGCTGGAGATCCCTCTGACTCTGGTGAAGCAGCAAGACCAAAAGGGAAAAAACATCTACAAAAATCTAACTTCTTCACATATGCTGTTTGGCAACTTGACTAAGCACAGTTTTTGAGCTCCTGACTACCTATGAATAGGCGTTAAGGCGGATATTGGAGTACTCCCAGTCAAAACACAGCTTGATGCCAGCAGGCACTTTACAGAGACAACTGCTGGCCTCTCCCAAGTATCAGAAACAGAGGAACCTGCTGCCTGCAGGACTCAGCCCCTGGCCACGACTGCAGACACAGCCCTTAGAGCCGGGGGCACGTGGGGACAGCTGCAGAGCTCCTCCGTGCCCCACTGCAGCCAAACACCAGCACTTCTCTGCTTGTGGGAGGCTGGAAACATTTCAATACAAGCCTCCCACACCCCTTTTTTTTTCCCCTCCCCCGGAATACTTGGCAATAATTCCCATAGATTATATTGCAACAAGTAGGAGGTCTCAGGGCAGCCCCCATGCCTCAGGGGTTTCTTAGTTCATCTCTTCTGCAGCCTGATGGGAGGAACAGGTATCAAAGAGGGACCAAGGAGTGTCATGAACTCAGATTTCCAGCAGGTTTTTAAGAGGGGAGAGGGTAGGGATTTCTTTGGCAAAACATTAGGTTGGCCATCTGAATAGTCAAATATTTTTTCTTCAAATGAGGAACTAAAAGGCTGTAGCAGACAAAGGCAGAGCCATCAAAAAAAGCAAACATAGGATTTTTTTTCCTTCATCCTCCTGAAGAAATTGCTCCTGTAGAAGAGCAACAAGTAGTCCACCACACAAACTCCAGGCTTCTATTCACATCTTACCTCCTTCCTCACTGTTCTACAGGAAACAGGTGCTATACCCAACCTGTCCTCAGAATTATCTTCTATCCTAAACATTAGGGAACTCTTAGAAGCCAAGCAAACAGCTTCAATTACAGAATCACAGAAGTTGGTAAAGTTTTTACACCACTTTTTAAAAGAAATTTTTATCAGTCACCCGAGGGAAAAGCACCTAGTTAAAGCACAGATTCCAAACACCAAAACAGAAGTCATAACTTCTACAAAACATCTCAGAGCACAAAGGCAATAATCTCAAAGCACAGCTCCTCTGGGGCACCTTATAAATGACAATTAAACACTGTAAACAGACTGCAGCATATCAGTGTAAACAAAGCAAGCATACCTCCCCCAACAGCAGCCCAAAATAAAGGTAGCACTTACCTCATTTCAGGGCTAAAAAGGAACCTGCTGGCACCTAAAGCTGTTCCACTCCTGCTTGCTTTCTCAGTGGAGATGGGTTGGTCTCCTCTGCTCTCTTATGAACTACCTGCCAGAAGGTCAGCTGCTCCCTGGTCCTTAGTAGAAACACCTGGTTCAGCACAGCTTGCTAGCAGAGCACAGGGGTGGCTGGGATTTAAAACAAAGGAATATAGTTAATGATTTTTTATAAAGATTATTGTAGTTTTAACTATCTGTGAGCTGTAATAGGCATTTTTCTGGTAAAAAACAGCTTACTTGATCAATACCTCCTAATATCCTAATAAACTCTTACACCTTTTATTGAAAATACAAAGATAAGCAAATAGAAGTGTTTCCAATTGTTTTAAGAAGATA
Source organism: Passer montanus (assembly GCF_014805655.1). Lineage (NCBI taxonomy): Eukaryota > Metazoa > Chordata > Aves > Passeriformes > Passeridae > Passer > Passer montanus. The sequence continues at coordinate 3,130,237 of NW_024366703.1, read as the reverse complement.
TGGTATGAATGTGAATAAATTATGTTAAATCATACTATCATAGATCAGTATCTTGTGATTTATAAGTTCCTACCTTATGTAAATTAATGCCCCAGAATTCTGCAGCCTGTGGATAGCTCTCTTTTGTGTTGTGAACACATATACTATGCCTCAAAAGCTTTCAATTACGTGGGTGGGATTTGGAGAATACAAATGACATAAAAAACTAGAGGGGTTTATTTCAGGAACAGCTCAATATGATAGAACATAGTATCAAGATTAGAGGTTATGATTTGGAGATTCACTTTCACTGTCTTGTTAGAAAGGGTATAAAAGAAACATTGAGGGAATAATAGAAATATAGAAAACAGCAAAGTGTATGTATGCATTTAATACAGTTCATCATTCCTCTTATTTTTAGTGTAATGAATTTATGGTGAATAATATTGTGATTGTAATTTTAAGAAATGTGATTTTGAATGATTTTTTGGTATGATCTGTTTATGACATTCCTAGGTGCAGACACAATGCCACCATTAGAGGGACTGGGAAGGATTCTTCTCATGTACATGAAAGCCAAAACCTATGTATATGGATTCTGAACAAGTTCCTGAATTTGCTAATAATTAGGGTTATTTCTCCCTTCTCAGCTGCATCATTTCATGTAAACTGTTTATTTCTTGGCAGCTCAGAGTGTGAATTTGAGCTAAAATTCTCCTTAAAGTATTTGGTGCTCTTCTGTATCAGATCTAAGTGAATTTAGAAATCCAGATCAATGAAGAGATAGATTGAATCCAATAGTTTTTTAAGATTGTTTTCTTCAACAAAACCCAAGACAAACTCAGAGACAAGATTCTTGCAAATGTTAAAAAACCATATCTTCAGGGATTGCTTCATTATGAAGTGAAAGATTAAGTTATTACATGTCAAGAGGGAGGATGCACAACACAGAAAGGGGAAGAGGTGTTACTTACTCAAAGTTCTGCTAACTTTTGGTTTTCCTGTGGGACAGACACTATTTTTCTGCTTTGCATAAGACAAAGTTCTCTTAGCTGTGGCAAAACTCCTCAAAAAAGGACTTTTACCCCTTATCTCTCTGTAAGAATTCTACCCTAATTTATATGTGTGATGACAAAAGAAAACACAGAATACACATCAGTTCCAAATCCTGAAATTAAACTGCAGTGGAGAAGGAGGGTTTGCCAGCAGTACATCACACCCTGTATGAGGCAAATCCTGAGACATCCAAAGTTCCCAGCTCTGATTAACTCCTGCAGGAGTTCTGTGACTCAGCACCAGGCAAGAGATCCGAGTGCATTTCAGGGTGAGGCCATTTACCTACCTGATGGCAAATATTGCAGTGCTTCTTTAAACTGATTCTATACACATAAATATGGTGCAATACATCTCATCCTCCACACCTCATCAGGCCGAATTTGGTGCTCTTTTGGCTGAACATTACATGACTTGGCTTCACTTGACCAGCAACACACCCTGAGGGTCAGATATAGGGGGGATATTTTCATCTGACTAGACTGTTAGTGAAACCAAATACTATCCATATTTCCCTGCCACTCCCCTTTGTTGCTGGATTTATTTTGTGAGAACAGTTGTCCTGTAAACAAGAAAGAGCTAATCTGGTTGTTTTTGTCATTTCAAAAATAATCCCAGAACCTGTTAAAGGATGATAGCATCTAATGCAATGTGGCCTGTCCTTCCACAGGAAAGGCACTGAACTCTAATGTTTTTTTCTCTCACAAAGCAAAGAAAACAAGTGATGCTTCCTTCTCTTCTGTCTGAGCCTTTGGCACTGAGTTAAAATTTCAGTCTGTCAAATCTAGATTTAGAGCTGGAAAATGACAGATAATCACATGTGATTATCAGATGCACCAATTCTACTGATTCAGAATGGCAATATGCAACTTACCACTTAAAGAGGAAACCTCTGGTTATTTGGCTGTTAAACACAGACAAGCTGTTCTTGGGCACACATCAGAATTGTTCCAGGTATTTTCCCTAAGCCCAGCATATCCAGGATGTGTCTGAACAGGACATATAATCAGCTGTGTCAGAGCAAAGTGCCCTGAAGGCACTGGGGCCCACCTGGAGCTGGTGCAGAGTGTCCTTACCAGCTCTGAAGTGTGGGTTGCACTGTACTTTGGGTCACTGGCTGGCACTGCACCCCTACACATTGCAGGAGTTTCTCTGTGCTTTCCATCTCCTCAGGCTCTTTGTGGCACCCCACTGGATCTTAAAAAAAAAAAGATTTTCATAGATTGTGAGACTCTGGGGGTTGGAAACTTGATTGATTCATGGAAACACTATTTCTGGTTAGTTCTACAGTGTCAGCCAGTAGAAAGGCATGTTCTTCCCAGAAGACTGACTCCAGATTACTTGAAGCTCAGCTGGTTGGAGCATGGTGCTAATAATGCCAGAGTCATGGTGCATATGGGCCATTCATGTAAGAGCTGGACTCAGCGATCCTTATGGGTCCTTTCCAACTCAGAGTATTCAGAGATTCTGTGATTCTGAAGAAAGGTGTTTCAGAGCAATCCAGCAGAAACTTCATGTTGATTGGCAGTAGTTCATCCACCTTTGTTCAGCAAAGAATAAATCCTCCTTGTGTTTTCTCCTGGTGATCCCCAGTATCAGCACAGGAGTCACTTTGCCTTTAGAAGCACAAGCTTGCATCTGGAAGGGGATGCGCATGTCCCTTGTCCTGCTGTAACCTGGAATGGAACCTGATTCAACTGTAATTCATACACAGGGCTGCTACAGTTACACTTTCCCTCTTGCAGTGAGACACAGTGGCAGCTACTCAGTTCTGGTATATCTACAATGTTAGAAAACAGTAACTTGATACAAAGAAAGCTGCAGCAGGGGTCTGAATTTACTGCTCAGTGACAGCAGTTCCTGGTCTGGGAGTACAGCTCCAGATGATGTTAGGATGACACATCCCAGCCACAGTGGAGAATACACAATTGTCCCCATATGACATGAAAGGTGACACTGCCCACAGCACACAATTTTAGCCATTAGACATTTGTTATGAATATCTAGCAGCTGCAACTGGGAATAATTTCTAGTGTGAAGGTCTTGCGTTCCCTGTGCAGACACAGTAGAAGGGGTAGTCAACAGCTGCTGAGGGTTAGTCCTCAACAAAAACCCTGCAAACTTTTGACCCTACATGTTTTCCCTGGACTTAAGGGCTCCATGAACCTGCAGCTCCTGAGGCTGAGGAGGTGGTGCTGCATTTGCTCTGATCAAGAGGTGTGTTTGTAGCTCCATGTTCAGCTCCTTGCTGTAGCTGAGTTTGTCCACTGCTGACTGGTGCTTCTGACAGTTACTTGGCTCCTCTTTCTCACAACTATTATGACTAATAAATACATCCTGTCATTTCTTAAAAGATACTGTTACTTTAACCCCTTGTGCTCAAGCCATCTTAATGAGGGAGGAAGTATGCTAAGATTGAAGAGAACTCTGCACTAGTTCAGCCGAGCAGAAATCCCACAGACAACTGTCCTTGCAAGATGGGAAGAGATCATTGTGGAAACTCATCTATGCTTAGAGCAAGAAGTGCTTTGTGAAATTTCAGAGGTTTCATTTTCTCTCCTGTGAGCAGGACAGGTATTACTAACTTGTTCTTGTCAGCTGGGATGTCTTGTGGTCGAGTTTTTGTGTTTAGTTGACTTAGGAAAACACCGTCCTGAAAGTGAAGTGAAAAGTCTTGGGCACAAATTGTGCACTCCAACATGGTGGTTTGTGGTAATTTTATTGCATCTAGGGATGATTTCCATATGGATGATCTGCTTCATGTGACAGTTCTTGAAGAACCATCTCACTGGCTGACAGCACACAGCCAGCAGAGCAAACATGAGATAAATTTGCTGTGTGCTGGTCAAAGAGAGGGTGAAATTGTTGGGTTTCATCTTGAGAGAACTGAGGCAACTAGGGTCAAGTCCAGTACAACTGTGGTACAACCTTCAGCAAAGATGCTGAAGGTAGCACCTATTTAGTGGTTACTGGGTTTTCAAAAGGCAGACTAACCTATGATTTTGGGATTTCTCTTTTTAACTGATGGTGCTCCTACATCATAATGGAATAGGTCAAGGGCTTCTTCTGTAAGCTTCACCTTTGTTTTGGACATATTAGCTTCAGCCAACTGTGTTTTAGCTGCTTGAAGGGAAAGCTGATTATTGGGGAAGCTTGAACCTCATTTATGACATATGAGGAGACTACGGATTTTTGGCAATAGACTTCAACTCATACAAGTTATGAACAGAAACGTATACTACCTGGAAAGAGAAATAGATATAACATTCTAAAATGCACAGGAAAATTTAAAATTTCATCCCAAAACCTTTGAATTATTTGCTTGAATGAAATGCTGAAAATATAAAAATTTATAATGTTCATCTGCTCAGTTTTGTATTTTTAGGCTTACACTTAAAAAAAAGTCTATAGGCACCACATGGACTGACTCCACCCATCAGCAATTTGTAATAAGCATTGAGATACACTCAGACCGAGAGTCTGCAAGTTTCATGATTCTCTTTCTGAACTGGTATCTAATCCTCTCATGATTTCTGATGGCTAAGTAATTGCTACAGCATGCTCTGCTTGGTTTTATTTTCAGTAAGGAATGGTTACTGTAGTCTCAGAGTGTATTAGATACCATTTTCAGAGGTGTACACTTCACTGCAGGACTTCTGTGCCAAGTCACTGGTTTTGGGACAGTCCATCAATGCAGAATCTCTTGTGTGTGTGAGGAAGACCAGGGCTTCACTGAGTGTACAAAACAGCTATGGGATGGCTTCAAACTACTAAGGCCACTTACCTTGGCATTTACAGGTGACAGAGGCAACATTTCACAGGTTCAAAACTTTCCATTTTAGTTTTTCCTTACATAAAAATGTTATAAGGGTGCCAATGAAACTCTACCACTTGGTGATAGAGTGCTGCTATATCTAGGAAAGCTGCTACATGTCCCTGCCATTATTTCTAGGCAGCAACAAACAAGAAAATGTTTGGGTTTCTTTTTCCCCACATTCTAAAGACTGCCCCAATATAGATAACTGAGATCTCCCTGAGTGGCAAATAATCATATTAATTAATGATCATGTGAAACAAAATACAAAGCAAACATACACTTCAAAGGACTATTCATTTGTATGTGAGTGCCTCTAACCTCAATGGAACAAATGGAAGATGTACATAAAAACAAAAGGGAAAATGGGTTCACCATGATGGACAGAAAAAGGCCAACCTGGAAGAAAGTGGAATGCATAGAGGGATTTTAAGAAGGATTACAGATGCTGGTGGCAACTGCACTCAATAAATTCTAGTTAGATCAAAGAAAAATAGAATGCTTTGATAAGAGATTAAAAAGTTCCCTGCTCAAATGTACAGCTGTAATTAAAAGTAAATAAAATTACATTTCAACCCCATACTCAAGGTACTACTTTTTTTTTCCTAGTTTCATTTATAAATTAGTTTTGGCACCCAGGGAAAAAAGCTTTTTCAATGTCTTCATTCTGTTACAACCAGCCACCAAATAAACATGCAATAATTGTTTTCATCCATGTATCAAAAGTTCTGATGGGGGCCATGGGCTTTGGGTGCAGATGGTATAATTTTAGAAAAACTAGGTGACATACTGCAACAAAAACAGAAGAGATAACCCAGGCAGCAAGGCTGCTGCTTTTCTTGGGTTGATAGCTAAGTATTTACCAACTTGTAATAAAAAGAAAAGCAAAATTTGATTTGCTTTCATCTATTGTCTAGAATAATTTCTTGCCCAAGAACAAAACGAGCATGTGCACTATTGCTTATGCAGCTTAATAAAAAAGCAGTTCTTTGAAAAGTCAATAGAAAATTAAGCAGTAAAGTCATAAGTTATTACAAATGTGAATATGCTTTCATCTTGTCATACTAAGTGTAATAGTTGCCCTTTTTTTCTTTTTTTCTTTTTTTGTTAGCCTACAGCTAGCATGGGAAGATGCATTATGGCTGTTTCCCTTCAGCAGCAGAGAAGCAGGCACCTCAAATGCATTGTTCAGTGACTGGGACCACAGAACTATTTGCAGCTGCTTGACTCAGGGCACAAATCTGAGTATTTTAATGCTCTAGAAATTCTGTCTTTGGAAAAATCACCTTCTTATGACTACTTCTCATTTCTAAAAAATTGTTCATACAGTAAAAGTCAAATCTGGCACCATGGCCTTATGTTTTTTATCTGAGAACTTCTTTATCTACACATTTTTCATCTGAAGTTTAAATTTACCATTTCCCCACACTAGTTTCTGGTTGTACAAATCACAAGTTGAAAGTCCTCTGCACTTGCAAAGTGCTTTTTATAGTAGACTTGACTTTCTCAATCATCTGGTACTGAGGGGTCTGATGTTTTACTTGGGATTGATTTGTTTGCTTCAACAACAGTCTGGAGGTCTGCTTCACAGCACTGTGTTACTGTGAATGATGCTGTAATGCCTTGAGAGCTCATTGCACTGAGCACTTATTGCTGATGAGAAGATGCTTTTGTCCTCTCATCAATAATTTATAGCTGATATGGAATGTGGTGCTCCTCCTGCCTTCAAAACTCTTAGTGAAAAGAGCACAACTCCCAGACTCATCAGCACTAAGCTATACAAGTTTCCATGAAATCTCAGTCATGAAGCTGCGGGAAGCATGGATGCATACTGTAGGGATTAATTTCTTCAACTTTTCCTAGAAGTGCCACTACAGAATCTGTGTATGAAGGCCTTGTGTTTGTGCTTATGTGATAGAGGCGGCACATGGCAGTAGCCTTCAAAAATCAAATGACCATTGTCAGACATGGAATACAGCTCTAGTGATCGTAGCGCTGGCTGGAGGTTCAAAACACATGACAGTGTTTTATTTATTTTGGCTCTTTTGGGAATACAGTTTTTCTCTTGCTCCTGATTCACTGATTGATTGGATCTTCATCAGAACATCTCTTCTATCTCTCTGTGCAAGTCTCTAGGTCACCTGGTAGGGAATTCTGACAGGAGGTGACAAGTGTCATATACATCTCAAGTGAATTTTTTTTCCCCCAAAAAAGACAGGGAAAACATTTCTACTGATTTCTGTGATCAAAAACTAAAAGAGGAAAGCCCAAAAGGAAATTGCAAGGACAGTCACAAATTCACCTGTACCTGGCTCTAACCTCAGCAGTCGGGAATTCTGAGCCAGCACATGCAAACCTAAGAGTTCAGACTGTGACCATGTGTTTGGCCTCCGACAAATAAGACTTAAGAATATTGAAAAAGAAAAGGAAAAAGCTTTTTCATACCTATTTGAGCTGGAATTCAGACAAAGTTGTATTCAGACAAAGTTGTATTCAGTCAGAGATGCCCAACACTTCCTTGCTTCAGGAAAGCCAGGAGCCTGGTGGAATTTAGACATCCAGTGTTTCAATATTTCTTTTCCACTTTCTGCCAAAACTAAGAATTGCAGAGACACTCTATGAAGAAAACAAAATAACTGGCTGAACTGTGCTATGTCTCATAAGCTGCAGTTTCTTGGCAAAGCCCTGGTGATTTCTCATTTCCTCCAAACTAGTTCTCTGACTCATGCTGCTTAGTGGGATAGCAATGCCTTTTCCCTTCCTCATCACACACCACTCCATGAAAACATAAGGTTACTCAACAGAATTTACTGGCCACTCACTTTAAATAAAGACAGCCCAGTGGTCTGAATCCAAGTGTTAGAGGAGGCAGTGGCCTCTTCATTGCCATTTAGGCAGGAACCTCTGGGAATGTATTCACTCCTGTTAACTCATTAACTCAGCCACAACCCTTGCCCATCTGAAAAACTGGGCACTGACAAATGACAATGCCTTTCAGTATCTCAGTCTCTTAATTTTTTTTCTGGTATCCATGAGCAAAAAAGTAAAGTATGTATTTGTTTTTACACTTCTTCACCATGAAGTTTAGTGTTTCATTTTGGATTAATGCCATCCTGCATCCTCTCTATCGATGCCCTAGGGGAGGAAAAAGAAGCATTTTCCTGCTCTTTCTAGGATTTTAGAGTGAGAACAGCCTATGCCTACACTGTCTTTGCCACACAGGTGGTTGAAAAAACATGAAAAAAGAAGCAGATCTCATAGCAAATTTCTCACAGGATATGTGAATTAGAGAGCTTTGGGAAGAACTGGCTGGTTCTGGTCACAGCCTAGTCATCTCTCTAGCTCCTTTGGATAAGAACAGATTTTTTTGGGAAAAGGCCTACCCCATGGTCTCCTTATCCAGCTGGCTGTGGTGTGCAGATGCCTTTGCTGAGACAAAATAGCTATGGAGGAGATTTTTAGTACTTTCCTTTGTGAAATAGCAACTTCCTAAAAATACTGTCTGCAGATGAATACATTGCAGTTTGCAGACCCAGAGAAACCAACTTAGATCATTCACTCCTCTTTCCTCCCTTTGCATGCACTCCCTACACTTTCTGAACCTGAAATGAAAAAGATTACAGAAACCCCATGCCAGTTTCATGACAGACTCCTGCAAAACTTCTGTGTCACAAAAGGACACAAAGTTTTTCTCCAAATTCATCACAGACAAAAATTTGTCTCTGATTATGAAACTTTAGAGGAAAAGGTGCACTTGAGGTTTTTTGCTTGCCTTTTTTTCTGTTGGTGTTTTACTTATTCTCCTCTCTAAAATTAAACTCAAACTTCTTTCATATTATATGCTATATACCTATAATTAACTGGAAAAAAAAAAAAAAGAGAAAAAGTATTTTCTTATCCTATTTGCAGTCATGGAAGTATCTATCCTCCAGCCCCAAGAGGATGACCAACATATGATGTAATGTAATTCCAAATTTGCATCAATGCTTTTCCACTCTCAGTGGTATTATCAGAATCAAAAGAGATCTTTGTTAAACACAGCTTGGATAAAAATCCAGTGATATCCTACTGCCAATGAAACCTCATGAAAGGGGAGAAATAGCTTTTCAGCAAATTTAATGTGAAGCAGATTTACGTATTTACATTTTAATTGCAAAATGTTAAAAGCAAAACCAAAACCCAAACCAATAATCCCTCTCTCCACAAAATTAGAACATAAAAGGGTTATTTTTTCCAGGTAATAGTGATTTTAAAATTCTCCTGAAGCTGTTTCTAACGTTATAGATTCTAACATCACATGATTCCAATAAATGAGAATAAGAAAGACGCTGCCTGAGTGCACGTCTTATAACAAAGTTCTGACACGCTACTGTTTTGCTAAGAGATTACAAAATCAATGCTTTAGGAAAATATTCTTGTATTTTAAAGCAAAATCCAGCCAATTCTTTATCACCTTGATTCCCTGAGCTCCTTTTTATTCACAAGAAGCAGGAATCTCCCTCAGGTACAGCATCCACTTTGGCTGCATCCAAAGATATCACAGGCCAGCTTCAGTGCCAGTAAAGCAGAGAAGTTCCTGTTCATTTTTTCTTAGCTCCCAAGATGTTTTGACTGGCTGAAAATGATGAAAGAGTTAACAACAGGCTGGCTGACATGACTTAGTTCTGGGAAAACAGGGAGAAGACTTAACCAAAGCTTTATCAAGACAGAATCAGACAAGTAACATGAAATGGATGCCAATCTGTGGGGCTAGATGCAAAGCAATCCTTTTTTTAAAAGTGTCTTTTTGCAGAATTAAAGCTCTGGTTGAGAGTAGCATTCATGTTAATGCAATTCACTTGGGTCTTGCCAAAGGCATTTCATTTCATGGCATATGTTGGTATGATTAAAAAGCATGCATTGTATGGAATTAAAAGGATGCACTTTGGAAGAACTAAAAGTTGGCTCACTGACAGATTGCAAAGTGGTGAGCGTAACGAGTGGAACTATTTCCAGCAGATTCCCACAAGGATCAGTTCCTGGTAGAACACTCTTTAGTATTTTCATCACATGTCCAAACAATGATGTAAAATCATAGTTAACTCATTCCCAAATCAGTTAACTTCTTGACAAAAGTATTGAAGAGAATATATTAGACAAATAAAAGTGCTTCCTGCCTTTTGTGGAAAACCAACAACTAAAAAGAAAGACAAGGAAATAAATGAATTTCTTGCAATGTGCAGTTAAATACTGCTCTGTTGCATGTAGATGTATAAGGTGTGCTGGGTGCACACACACACTGCAAAATAAACAAGCCATTGCACACTAACAGATCACTAATCCAGGAGGAGTAACCCATGGTTGCTACGTCTTCTGTGCACCTTGCTTATGAATTTATCTTTGACTGCACACATGAGGAACAGTTTGCTGGCTCAGTAACCTCTCAGGTGCATTACCACTCCTCAGCAACTGATTTCTTCATACCTTACTTACTTAGCCCCAGGAAAAGGACAACAGACAGCCAGGCACAGTGGCATCCAAGGACAGCATCTATGGGTGCATGGACAGAGCCAAGGGCAGAGTGCTGGAAAATGTAAGATAGACCAGTTGAGCAGTGACACTACTGAAAACACGACTGCCACACACTTGACAGGAGGTGGCAATATCATTTTTATCACACATGATACTGCCACTCTACCATTAATCACTTAGAAAAATTAATTACAAGCATTCTTTACTCTAGTCAGGCAGTTCCATTTTGGTAGCAGGGAACAGGGTGTGCCACAGTTTTCTGCCTGTCATGCTGAGCCTACTGTCCTTTCGTGTTTTCTCTGTGGAGGATTTTTGTGACAATATCCAGTTGCCTCACACCTTGCAGATGATTTCTCTGCCCTTATCCTTCAGTGGAGTGGCAAGAGTTTTTCAGATTCCTGTTACACATCGCCCACTGGCCATCTGCTATTACCACCTTAACGAGAAATCACTTGATGAAAGGTGATTGAGTGGTTACTGTCCAGTACAAGGTTACAAGCTCATTATACTACTTCCCCCTCCAATATTAAGCAATAGTGATAAGCCAAGGGTCTTAGCTGATACAAACTGGTGCACTTCTGCTATTTCAATCGTGTTGCCTTTGTTTATATGACATTTAGCTTAAAAGCATTTACTGTTAGGTTAATTTAGACCCCAGCCTTTGGTTAAAGTGGATTTCTGGGTGTCACGATTTCAAAATAGAAGTTTGGGATAACTAAGGAATATTCTATTTTTTATTATTATTTTAGTCATTACGGATGGGATGCTTTAAAGATGAATAAACTGTGGTGTTTCGGTAGCACTCATGAGAATTGGTTTCTGTTTCCCCTCAGAGCACTGAGATTTCCTGTAAAGCTACTCTAGCTCTGGATTTATGTACCATTTGCAGAGGAAGATCTATCTCCTTAAAGCTTCCACATTAGGTTTTGCTGAGTCAGTTTTATATACCAAGCTGTTAAAAAAAAAAGAGGGAAAGCAAAAAAAGGGAAAAAGTAAGCTTCAAAAAAACTAGTCCAGAGGAAGTTCACAGTTCCTTAAACAGTTTTTTTCTAAAAGCAAACCTCTACATTTCTCTTTCTGCATCAGGTCTCTGCTGTGATCTGTTTTCACTAAACTAGAAACATTCTATGCAGCCATCCTATCATCCTATTAGGTTGTGGATTTCAAGACAATCTCCCAAATAAAAATTAGAGTACTGAATAGATTGAGGTAAGCTGCTAGAATGCAAGAAAACGCCTGAGCTGCCTCTTGTCACAGAGACATTCAGCAGGAGTACAAAACTGCAGTGAAAAAAAGCCTGGCAGTGTGATTCAGACCATACCACTAGGGGGGAATGATAGCGTTGCTGTACTTAAGTTTAGAAAAAAATGTTCTGAAAGGTTGTGTTGCTAGCACATACTCTATTTTAGTTCTGGGACTCATTCTCTAATGTCATATATATTCTGAGTGGTAAAGGAACCACCTGATGTCCAGCTTAATTTCAGGGAAAGGGAGGGCATAGGTATGATGGGCACTAGAAGACAAGTTTGGATGTGCTCGGATTACTGGGGGATAGTTCAGAGGAGAGACACCTTGAAAGGTCAATGTCAGGAATGCAGCATGCTAATGATGCTGAGGTATAAACAACACCCGAGACAGGTCTGGATTTGGTGAAGCACTTATGTACATGTTGTACTTGAAGCACCTGAGCTGCTGTATTCATTTCAGCCAGGTGACCTGCGTGCCTCACCAGGCAGGACCTCCAGGCATTGCACTGTCACAGAACTGGTGTGTCTTGGCATTCACCCACACTCTTTGAATGCAAAGATTAGTGTGTCTTCCTCCCATAAAACTGCCTTCTGCTGGTGATCATTCCCCTGATTCCAGACAACTCTGATTCATAGCACAAGAAAAGCTTTCCCAAAGGATTCAATAGCACTTTTCCCTCAAAACACACGCATCATCTGCATATATTTGTGTGTATCTCATCTCATCCTAAAAAATAAACAAATCACTTCTGGGCCTCTATTCTCTCATATCTCATATCCAAAATATTGAGAAAACAATATTAAGTTTTCCCCTTTTATTTTGCAGAAACATAATTTATTATTTGGCTAATAATCATTGACAAGGGTCCAAAAAAAATGCAAATCTTACTGTTTTGATATCTCACACTGATTGTAACTCATAATGTCATAGGCCCTTTTAGCACTAGAGACATCATTCTGGTATAGTAATCCCTTCAGAGAATTCCTTCCAACAAATATAGAAGACTGTCATCATGATGAGAAAAAGCCTTTCCTCTAAAAGTGTTTATCATCCAAGAATAAATAACAATGAAAATAATGGCTTTTTGAGACTTTAGAGGTAATAATCCATTTATCAGGAAGATATCGCTATAAAGATTGTACATAAACCATTTAACCTTTCCAGTACCTTACAGTCATCTGAATGTCAATTAAAAAAAAAGAAAGAAGATGAAGTTATAATGCTGCATCAACAGACAGCTGTCCTAGTGGGCACTGGGAGCACGGGATGGCTCGCATTGCTGAGCAGTGCAGTCATTGCTCCAGGAATGATGAGCTCACATTTCATTCTGATTCCCATGGTGTGGCAAGGCTGTGGGGCTCTCACCCCTCCTGGCCCAGCTGACGCCCCTCGCTGCCTGGACACCAGATCTGGCTCGTTAACGCGTCTGGAATGAGCGTGAGCCACCTCTCAGCTGGCAAGCACAAGGGGCATACTTGGATTCCCAGGTTGGAAGATTATCTCATTCAAGCCCAGTTCTCCCAAAGATATATAAGTGCAGTGAGCGTGGTGGCCCCTGCAGAGCTGGCCCCAGCCCTGGGAGCTTTCAGCCACACAGGAGCACAGCCTCAGATCACAGCAAAAATGACGATGATGATGAAAGTAGAAGAGCTGGTAGGTGCAACCTTCTATCCTTTACTCACAATGAATTATTTTCTAGACTGTCATTGGACCAGGCAGAGAGAGAGGACCTTTGTGGATCACTGATTTAGCAGGCTACCAGCACTGCTGTGCTCTAGGTGCAAACCCTGAGATACTGTTTGTTATGTTATTACATTTTCATTGTAAGTTTTTCTTGGGAAAGGGTCTCACCACAGATACAACTATACAGCTGTTTGGATTTGGCATCACAGCACAGTTCACCAGGAAAAGACCAACCGAAATTTAGCTACTCATTTGATTCTGTCCTTGATTTTAATTCATATATATTTTTAGAAGCCAGTAATGTTAGGATCACACTAAGTAATTCCCATATAATAAGGGACTGGGACAACATATTACTGCTTAGAAACTACAGTATTTTATAACACTAAATTAGCAGCTTAATAATAGTATTGTTTTCTAATAATAAACTAACAGTTCCTACAGCCACTGCTGTTCATGATGTAAAAGTCTTTGAAAAATTAGGTCTAGACCACAAGTAATGGGACATTCCACTGCAGGATTCAGACTAAGAATGTCTGATCTGATGGAGAAACTGGAAAATATGAATGATTCAGTAAAACACTGCATTTATTTTCCCAGATGGTTTTCTTAAGATACAACTGCCTAAGTAGTTAATGCTGTCTTAAATACTTTGGCAAGGTTCTCACAGTTTCTTCTGCTTTAGACTCTATAACAAATAGAATTTTACAAGGTAATCAAACAGAAAGGCAGTCTAGGCCACATGAACCACTCTCAAAATACACATCTGCCTCTACTAAATTTAGCAAGTTATCTCTTCATACACACTTAATTGGGCATCAGAAATATTTCTGAACACTATTGAAAGCTGTGCTGCTGCACAGTACCACAAAGCTTCTGCCATTCTGCTATGAATGGGACTTTGGTACTGACAGCAATGGATAAAACCAGCCTTGAAATCCCTCAGGAGCCTGATTTAACTGGGAGATGAGCCCCAGGCAGCTGCATCCCCAGCTAAGGCAGGCACAGGCAGAATGGCCTGTCCTGGCTGTCACACACTGAGAGAGGGCAGGAATGAGGTGCAATCAGCCCTAGGCAATCCATGTTTCCAGCTGGTGGCTACTGCAGTCAAGAATCCACTGATTGTATTATATCATGTTTGCATTTACAGGTGACTGGGAAGAAGGTGGATGATAAAGAGACTGGCAGCTTCCTCCCTGAGGACTTCAAAAATGGAGAGTATGAAGCTGCTGTAAGATTAGAGAAGCAGGAGGACCTAAAGACAGTCCCTGAGCACTCATTGACCCGAGGTGATCTGGCTTATGAGAAGGATAAAAAACTAGAAGCAGAGGTAGGCTCTTGGGTATTCTGCTTGGATTTTTATCATCATGTATGCATTTCCTGCTGCAGTCCTTGACGTTCTGCCTTTCTATAAGTTAGAAATACATGGTGAGCTAGAAAACCCTTGGGAGATCACCACAAAAGGAGGTTGGTCTAAAGTCCACTGCAGAGCACAGAGATCTGCACACCTGTGTAGCCTGTGGGTGCAGGCAGTGACACTTTGAGGCAGAACCCAAACCACCCCTACATTGTGTGCCTGAAACCCCGAGAGCTCCTCTGCCCAGGGTCAGCTGCTGCTGGCTGTCAGTGGGGGGGGAGCCAGGGAGACACCTTCAGCCTGCACACCTAATGACTGCTACCAAAAATAACTAACCCACAGAAGATGCAAGTGTGCATTTTTGAAGCCAGAAGCCTTAACTAACATGAAAATGTTCTTTTTATGAAAACAAGGCATTACATTTACTAGCACATTTGGGAAGAACTAATGAAACTCATACTGGTTTACAGAAAAGTACCAATTTCAATTCCTGGAGCATGACAATTCTCCCTGGGTCCTTAAGAACAGAAGTTTTTCCCCCCAATAACACAGTAACTATAAAATTTTTAAATGTTTTTTTCTGAATAAGCAATGAACTGGCCTAAAAATTTAAGTAATTTGAAAATGATAAATTTTAAGTAGCAGGGGAAATAAGACTTTGTTCTAAAACATGAAGAGTGAGAAAGTCAGTCTCAGAAACATTAGAATATAAACTACTTCTTAAACTTCTACAGAGACATCATTACTGGCGACAGAGGTTTTTTTGAGTTCCTTCAAAGCAGGGTCCTAAGAACCTAGTGGGTTTCCAGTTATCCACAGTCAGCATAAATATTTTCCAGTAGGCCAGTGACCTGTAGACCAAACCACAAATACAGAGAACAATAAAAAGAAGAGGTGGGAATAACTTGAATAAGAACTCAGTTGACAAAACCATATACCATATGACCATTTACCAGTGTATTCACCTTAATCACACCATGGAACAGAATCTGTCATCTGTGCTCACCCTGAGCTAGTCCCTGTTTGTGAATTTCCTGAAGCCAAGGACACCTCGTGGGATCTCAGTTCAGGCCTGCCCTTGGTGTCAGCAGTGCCCCACACTCACTTCATGCCCAGATGCTTTTTACAAGCAGGTCTGGAGAAGTCTTAAACATTTATTGAACTTCCCTATCAAGGACACTGAGGACATTCTTTGTGGCTTCCCAGAATGTACAAACACTTGTGGACTGAAATGCTAAGATCATTCTAGACCTTTTTTTTCTATTGAGGGTATATTTTTAAGCAAAAATTTAAGTTCCAATAATTTAGGGGCTGCATAATTAAAAAAAAAATAATTAAAGAAAATCACTTGGTGGAAGTCAGTTGAAACTTCAGGAGCTTTCCAGCTTTCATAAACTGCACATGAGATTTTTTAAATTGTTGTGCCAGAAGAGACTGTAGTGCTGCTCTGACTCCTGGCCTAGATTCATCTCACAACATACAGCTCAAGAAGAAGTTACAAAGAGGTTTAATGGTATATGAAAATCTGTAGATGAGGTAGAATTTCTCATGTAGTTAGCAATTTATTGTAAAGGTCAATTAGTCCTATCTGAAAAAAAAATAAATTTCAAAGTTCATCCAGTCTCAGTTGAATTCAGCTGAATAGTATCACATTGCTGTCCTGCCACTCTGAGAGGTGGTCACACAGCTCAACTTGCTGCTCTCCCTGATTTGTTCCAGCTGAAGAAGAAGAAATTACAGGCCAGGTCAAAACTTGAAAATTTGGAGGATCTTGAAAAAATTATTGAGTTGAAGAAGAAGAAAAGATGCAAGAAAGTGAAAGTGCCCGTTTTAAAGAAACCTGAACCAGAAGTTATTGTAAGTTACTTCAAAGTAGTTTATTCTGGGAAAGTATTAATGAGGGTTTGTGCCACACACATTTATGTTCTCTATATTCTTTCCTTCAGACAGGACCTGTGGATATTCCCACATTCTTCAAAGCTGCACTGGAGAATAAGTTGCCAGTAATTGAAAAATACCTATCAGACAAAGGGGATCCAAATGTCTGTGATAAGGTACAGTCTTCTTGCTAATGCAAAGCCTGCTACAGAAAAGAACAAAAATAACTTTTACCATGAGGTTTTGTAGATTTCACTCTCATGAGAGGCAAAAAGGGGTGGGGAAAAGTAAATAAATGTTGGAAGTTTTGTACATCAAGTTTTCTAGTGGCCACTGAAACCCTTCAAAATCATATTACCTCAAAAGAGTCTTTACATTTAAAAGAAGGCTGTTGGTGCCCAGGAGAACCTGATTTTCTGTAAAAGGTGATCTTCCAATGCTATGGAAAAAGAGATAAGAAATTTTTCGGCAGAACAACAGAAATAAGTGGCTGCTCTCATACTCCATGATGCATGAGTTTCAAGACACAGTGCAGCATGTTGGATGGGGAACTCAACAGGCATAATTTTAAATCTGATGCCATACTGCAGATACTTCTCCCATCCTTTAAAATGCTGGGTAGGCAGCTCTCAGCTTTTAGGTTGCTATTAAAATTTAGCAGATTTCAGGTCTGAAAAGCTCTTTAAAAGGAATCAGCATGGAGTATGTATTTGCCATCATCTTAGGGAGGGTGGGAGAAGAGATTTAAAGACAGTTTGTGCCATATGCAATATCTAACTTTGCCCTGCTTCAATTGCCAGTACAAACGCACTGCGCTGCACAGGGCATGCTCTGAAGGACATCTGGAGGTGGTGAAGAAGCTGGTGGAAGCTGGAGCCCAGCTTGAACAGAAAGACATGGTATGCACATCCACTCACACCTCTTTCCAAAAGCTGCTCGTTGTTTAATAGGTGCCAGGAGAACCATTTATAGAAGTGCTTCTTAGAGGGGAGGAGTACTAAAAGGCCTTGCAAAGCCCTTGAAGTTTATCCTTAAAATAACATTGTTGAGAAGAGGTTTCAGCAGGGAGTGTCTGCCTCCCTGTGCCAAAATGGTTGTTGGAAAACACAGAAGGGCTGGCCACAAGCAGGAAAGCCTGGGGTAGGGTAGGAGAGCTGAGGTCAGGCTCCCAGCCCAGCCTGCCAGCGCTGTCCCACACAGGTCCCCAGGGGCAGCAGGAGCACCAGGATTTCTCCCTGTGCCTGGGAGAGCCCTGTCTCCTGTGCAGTGCCGCCCACAGGGGGTCCTGCAGCTGCTCCTGTGCTCCTCTGCCCTTTTCCCCTGGCTGAGCAGTTGGCACTGCCAGCCTTGCTAAACCCAGTGGGGCTCACAGAGGCTGAGGAAGAGGAGGAATGACAGGCAGAGTGCGAGCATCAAGGGACTCCTTCCAGCACAGCTCAGGGCAGAAATGCTGAACCTTGTAGAGGAGAGGGGTTTTAATTCATTTTGTGTACTTGCATTACTTGGGGATTTGTTTTTTAAAGAGAACTATTCTTTCCCTTGAGTTTAATTTTCTATGCATTTTAGGACCCTAAAGGCATTAAATAAAAAATATTAACTAGCACATACCAGGCACATACCTGCCTAAAGGTAACTTCTAAACTCAAGGAATAAACAAAACACATCCTCTCTCACAGCAGCATTGCCAAGATCCCTGTCTTTAGGAGTAATATGCAATGAATGTGAAGAGTGAGGAATTCACAGTACTGCAGAAATTAGGGCAAAATAAGAAAAGCTGTTACTAGAAACAATTTTTTTTTTTTACCCGAAACTGTGATCACTGTGTGATCATAGTGAAGTGTTCTAGGTTAAATCACACAAAATTAATTTGGATTAATTTAGCAATTTGGTTAAAATAGTGTTTTTTTAAATATAATTACGTATTAAAATACTTTTAATTTCCTTTTCCTATTAAAGCTTCATTCTACAGCTCTACATTGGGCATGCCGGGGTGGAAATCTGGACGTTCTGAAATTCTTACTGGACAAAGGGATAAACATAAATGCAAGAGACAAGGTACGTGCTTCTGGAACTCTGCAGCTTTTTAACATGGAGAAAAAAAGCTGACCCTTGCTCCCAGTAGACAACTTCTGGCAGCTGTTTTTGAAGCAGCTTTCACCTGTTCCATGCCACTGACCATCTCCTGCCCTGACCCGCAGCTGCTCAGCACGCCCTTGCACGTGGCTGTGCGAACAGGCCGCTACGACTGCGGGGAGCACCTCATCGCCTGCGAGGCGGACCTCAACGCCAGGGACAGGGTAAGGACCGGCAGCGCCCAACAGGGCCGGGGAGCAGCGACACAGGGCCGGGGAGCAGCCAGCCCCAGCGGGGCCCGGGGAGCGGCCCCAGCGGGGCCCGGGGAGCAGCCAGCCCCAGCGGGGCCGGACAGCGCCGGCCCTGACGCTGCGCTCTGTCCCTCCAGGAAGGGGACACGCCAATGCACGACGCCGTGAGGATGAACCGCTACAAAATCATCCGGCTTCTGATCCTGCACGGAGCAGATCTGACTCTAAAGAACTGCGTAAGTAATAGCACAAAATCCTAGTAAAATGCTTTAAAATAAGTTTCGCACCAGAGCAAAGTTTCAAGACCGGGAGAGACTATTTTAGAACACTTCAGAGCTAATTAAAGCAGAACTGAGACAGGGAAAGGGTAACCTGGGGGAGGTCACGGAATACAAGAAAACCTAGTACCTTTTTTAAAACCAGAACCCACTATCTGCTACTTAGACAACATCACACCTTTCCATTATTGATTTTAATTACTCATATCATGAAAAGATGCAAGAGACAGGGCACTTACTCTGCACAACTCCTGGGCTTCAACCACCACTGAGACAACAAGGGCCTTAGCTTGTAAGAGAAATCTTTTTGTTAAGCCCACAGCTGAGGACGGGCTGTTAGCCTTTCTGCTGGCCAACAAATCCCTGTGGCTGAGCAGAGACAAGTCCCACACCTGGCTGTGCTCAGAGCCACTGCAGCACCATTGCTCGAGCTCTGTGACCACTTGTTAAAATAAAGCACTTGACAGACCTTTTGCCCCAAATCCAAACCTAGCAGCAGTAGCTGGTTTTACCGTTGCCAGCCAGTGTTTTTGACTCACAGTCAGTCAAAACCCCAGGCGACAAGGAGGAAAACAGTCACTGGAGCACTGTACTCCCTACTCTCTGCCCAGCTCCCTGAAGTGTGGCCGCTCCTGGCATTATCCCTCATCAGAGTATAACAATTATGGAAGGCACAGCCCCAAAGGCCAAAGACTTGCCCTCAGCTGTTGTCTGCACACAAAGGTTGGTCCTACTTAATTCCTGTGGCTTATACTGTAATTAAATTCTTATCTGAATTCTGCATTAAATAGAAGAGTGTCTTACTGAGATTGCACCTAAATATGTTTCTAATCACTTGAAATTAAAACAAAAGGAACACCTGCATGTTCTGCTGGTCACAGCATTTGCCTAAACCCACTGAAACCCAGGCAGTTTTCATCATGGGTCTGACCAGGACTGGGACTAGATCTGTAGAACGGGAGTACTCTGACCCCAGGGGTGCAAGAATAAGTCTAAGCCTGTGTGTGCAGAAGGGATTCATGTCATGCAGATACACTGAACAAGTATTTAGGAAAGAACAAGGACTTGGCCATCACTGGATGAAATTAAATATTCTTCTGTTTCTTTTAACCAGGAAGGGAAAACTCCTATGGATCTTGTTCTTCAGTGGCAGAATGGCACCAAAGAGATATTCAACAGCCTGAAAGACAATTCCAAAAAGAGTACCCATCTAGGTAAATTCTGAAGAGAGAAACCAGACCACACTCTTTTTGCTGCTTTTAAATGCTTCCCACAAACCTGGATGAAAATGTCCTTGAACATCTATTGAAAATAGTTGTGGCACTGGATTATTTGAGGTGCCTTCACTGAAAACTGCAAGAAATCTGCAAAGAAATTATTTTAAAAGACAGGTTGAGTGTTAAAATTCCACTAGCTCTAAAATGGCTTTATTTATTTATATTTATTATTTATTTATTTAAAAGTAATTTTTAATGATGTTTATTATTTAAGCTTTTTTATAGGTGCAATTGGTCTAAATGCAATTTTTGCCAGCAACATACATCCTTTGGTCTTAAATGGCAGAATTTTCAGCTATAGTAGCAACTTTTCTCAGGCCTTCCAATAGCTCTAAATAGCAAATACTTGCAACTGTTGCCTTGTCTCACTACTAAAATAACCTGTGAATTGAGTGGTGGTATGTGGAGGAGCACTGGAAGGAGGCATACTGAGGTGCCAAGTGGATTTAATGAAGCAGTTGAGTAATGGTGTTTACACAGGGTTTGGCAATCATGGTTGATAACGAGCTTGAGGACAGAGCTCCATCACCATGTACCCCTTTGGACTGAAGGATTCAGATATAATGTTGTGAAGGTGAGAGGAGACTGTATCAGGGAAGTGAATTTTTTAAAAACTAGACTACTACAAAGTATGATGACAGAAGAATGCAAAATCAGATGATGTATATTTGTAAATTTGTACTGCTTTTTCTGTACATTTTGAACTGATCCATTTCAGATTAAATTAACTGAGTGGTTCTTTTTACTTGTGGGAGTGGATGATGGAGTGGTGAGCATGCATGGGGTAATTTTGTCTCCCTTTAAACTAAGTTCACATTGTGTCTGCTGCAAAATTCTCAAAAACTTAGGTGTCTCAGCTGCCAAGAGCAGCCATCCCTTGTGCTACCTCCCTGCCACTGTCAGATAAACCCCATCTCACTTATTTTGTTAATTAGAGGCACATGTGAAAGCAGAAATACAGTATTTCAACAAGCTAGTAAAACAAAGTTACAGTTCCATTACTGAGTTTAACAAATATAATCTCTTAGTTAGTCACTACTATGTGGAGCATGAGACAGCTCCAGTTATCCAAGCCAAGAGAGATGCCACGTCCTGTTAGGAAAGGCAGACACTTCTCCCTTTGCTTTAGCAGAAGCAGGACAACCTTCACGGCTGCCAGCCAGAGCATGATGCCCCATTTCATAGAATCACAGAACAGTTTGGGCTGGAAGGGACCTTTAAAGCTCATCTATTCCAATCCCTCTGCAATAAGCAGGGACCTTTTGAACACGATCATGTTGCTCAGAGCCTTGTCCCACCTGGCCTTGAATGTTTCCAGGGACAGGACATTTACCACCTCTCTGGGCAACCTGTGCTGGTGTTTCACCAGCCTCATTGTAAAAGACTTCTTTCTTGTATCCTAACTAAATCCATCCTTTTTTAGTTTAAACCTATTATCTTTTGTCCTATCACAACAGACTGTAATGAATATTCTGGGGTTATCTTTCTTAGAAGTCCCCTTTAAATGCTGAAAGGCCCCAGTAAGGTGATGCTGGAGCCTTCTGCGACCCCAGGCTGAACAACCCCAGCTCTCTCAGCACTTCCACACAGAAGTGCTTCACCCTTCCTCCCAGCTTTGTTGGGCTCTCTCTAGACTTTGTTAGGCTCTCTCTAGACACACTCCAACAGCTTCATGTTCTTCCTGTGCTGAGGACTCCACAGCTGGACACAGCACTACAGGTGGGAGAGCTGGGGGGTATTTAGCTGCTGCCTGCAGTTAAATTCCTGATTATCCATTGGATAGCCTGACAGACAAATATGCCAGAGGCTCTCACACTCCTTCACCAACCCATGCCAGCTGGCTTTAGTGTCTGGCCAAAGCAATGTCCTGGGCACTAATCCTGAGGTGGAGTCAGAAGTAGGCAGCTTTTCCTGGAATGCCAGTTTTGAAGTGAATTTGCACAAAACCCAGAGGAGCAAGCAGAAGAACCACCTCTTGTGTCTGCAAGCAGTTCTCCTAGAGTGAGGCCAACAGCTTCAGGCAGATGAGACTTTTCTCACACAAGGGACTAACTCACGAGTGCCACCTTGCCAGCCACAGGCCTGATTTGTGCACACATCCTTCTCCACAGAAACTTCAGCTCACCTCCACTTGCTGCCGTTTGCTGCAAGCCACAACTTCCCTGCTTGTTTCTGCCCAATTACCTGGACACTGGCAGCAAGCCTGGCAGGAAACAGAAATGACATCAGTGCTGGCTAACTCAGTCTGTTCATCACTAATCAGCAGCAGTTCAATCATTCAGGCACCCAAGTGCCCACAGCAATGTGCTTCAGGAAACTGGGGGGGAAGAAATTTTCAATCAGCTCCAGAAGCACTGTATCTAATAAAGAGCAATGTTGAAGAGTTAAATTTTAAAAGTCCAACAAGTAGCAAGAAGGATCTCAAGCATTCAAAGCCTCCTTTCACGTGTTACTTACCAAAGAACTTGTATCAAGCCCAAGGTAGGTTATTCTCTGGCCAAGGCAGGATTAATGTGTCATACAGAAAACTGCGCCAAATGCATTTTGCTTCTTCTCTGGTTGAAGCACCATTTTAGAGGTCACCATTTTAGAGGTAAGTCCATAAATTACAAACTACTTTATACATATATATATATATATATATATACACACACATATATAAAAATTTCCCAATACCTATAATAAAATGGACTCAAGTCACAAAGTCAACAAATAATAACATACAGGAAACATATTTCATATTTGTTGAATGAAGCAAAAGCTGTTGTGACTTAGACCAGCGTTATACAGAACTGTTAAATCTATGTATTCTGCTCATTCCAGTTACCAAGAGCCCAGAAATGACCCACTGTCAGATTTCTGCAGCATGTTTTACATGTTACAATTTCCACTTTTCAACTTGCTGTTAGGTACCAGTAGAGAACAATCACAGTAAAAATGGCTCATCAGTATCTCAGTACATTAGTGTATGTGATTTTTATATTCATTTAATGAAAAGAATAACCTTCAGTCAACATTTGGAAGAGCTCTGAAAATACTCTGTTGGTTATATCTGTTTGATTGTTTTTTTGGCAGCCAGATCAGGTTTACTGAGACATTAAAAGGAAGGAAAACAGAAATGCAAGAGGCAGCAAAATGACCACATGCATAGGTAACAATTCCAGAGCAGGAAGTAAAGAAGGAAATGATACAGAAACGATGATGTGAGGTGGTGGCTGCTCAGGCCTAGGCGAGACAGCTCCTACACTGCAACATCCCCTGCTGAGCACTCACTCTGTGTAACCTCAGACTCTTCCTTCCCACCTCTGGCAAACATCTAATGGTACTGTTTGATTCTAAGTTCTGAGGACACAGATGGCCTTTGGCATATGCATCCGGCAAGTCAGGTCAGTTACTCCTACCATAACCCAAATCCAAGATATCTCCTAGGAACTGACAAATCCTGGGATCTTCATTATACCCACTGACTGAAAAGTTGAATAGGAAGCAATTTTTAAAAAAACTGTATCATTATTCTTCTTCACCGGCCACTTGAAAGTAAACTTCACCTACTGCAGCCCCAGTACAACTGGCTTGCATTTGTACAGAGATGTCTTTAAAACTTGGGAAACCAGAAGAGCTAGACTATGAAGGCATGTGTTCGTAGACATGTTTTTAATAAAAAAGGAATGCATGTGTACAAGTGAAAATTTCCACATTAGAAATGTTCTGTTGAGTTTGCATTAACTCCAGGACACCTAAGAGAGGGTGAAGAGTCAGTCTCCTGCCCTTGGCCAGAATCCCAGCATGACCTTTCAGATGTGGTGAATACTATTCACAGTCTCATTCACACAGTTTTCCTCACTTGAATGCTGGAAGAATAATTCTTCTGCAGGCTAAGCAAGGTAGTAAGCGAAAAATAAGGTTGGCAGGAGGTTGGAGGAAGACTCAACCCTGGGTAAAGAAGAGATGGAGGCTTCTGTTGACAACTTGTTCAGTCCTCAAGCTTGAGTCTTAGCTTTTTTGCAGGCTGGCACTGCTGTTTCTTCTTCCTCCACCTTGCGAGGCTTCTTCACCGTGTACACGACGCCACAGGCACTCTTTCGAGTTTCTGGAATACACAAGCAGAAGCTGCAGCACCAGTATTTCAAAGACTGAAATAAAGTCTTTAAGGCATACTCAGTTCAGGTGTCCATGCCCCAAACCACAGCTGGACATGCTGAGCAACCAGCTAGTCAGCACATACAAGCAGGGCTCCTGCAAGGGCAGGGGCTTGGGATTCACTGCATTACAGAGTGGAGAAACTATCGGGGGAAATACAGCAGTGGGTGTAGAATTATAGCAAACCAAGGAAAACCAAGGTCTGCAGGGGCTGAGGAGCTGCAGAGACACAAAACCATAGGAAACCAAGCTTAGTCAGTTCAATAATCACAGAAGAACACATTCTTGAACCACTGTCAAAAGCATTTCTGAGTCAAACATCCTGTTGTTAAAAAAACACTAAAAATGTATTCACATACCCCAGGATTCTTAGACTATGTGGGCACAATTGTATTGGCAGATGATCCCCTACATACCAAGGAAGTATTTTATGGTATTCAAGAATTTTATTTTCCAAACTCTCATCATGAAATACTGGTCAAATAACCTACTGAGCCAAATCCAATTTTGTAATTACTGGTGGGAAGCTTCTTGGCAAAATTTGAGTTAGAAGAGATTCCCTACAAATACTTCATTAGCAGAGAGGCTCTGCAAGAACCTTGACAAAATATATTGACTTATTCCACGCTAGTATCCTCTCTGGGACAAGGGAAATGGCACTTGCTATTTAATTTCACAGTTAAGATAGATGACAGGCTTGAGAAATCCCATGTAAATTTGATAAACTCTGTATTTCTAGGTAGATGAGCAGCAGGATGGAGGACAACCTGTTGATTTTGCCATGAGTCTGAAATTATCCACACTGAAGAGTGAGTCAGAAATAATCCACATATTAAAACATCAGAAAGGGATATGACTAAGGTTGCTTCTGCACACGTGCTGCAAACAGGCAAATGCAAAACACATGCATACTCATTTTTTGACATCAGTCACTGAGTTTTTGTCAGTGTCACCAGGATGAGCATTCAAACCTTTCTGAAATGCGATAGTTTCACTATGAAGCACAGCAGCAGGTTCCTATTTTGGTTAAACCATTTATGACTCTTTAATGTGGTTGTATGAGTCCTCCAGCACAGACAGCACCATCAGTTCAGCCACTGATTTGCCAACATGGCAACAAGGGAAAATAAACAACCTTGCCACAAGAGCTCCTCTTCATGCATTGGACAAAGAAGTAAAACCCTGATCTGACTTGCTCTGTAAGGTCTCAGATCTTTTGGAGAATATGCACCAACAAGAACTCAGTTTAACAAATGCACACATTACTTAGAGGAGCTTACAAGCGCTCACCTCCATGCAGCATGGTCGCTCTGCAGTTGGTGGACACAGCTGCCTTTGCTTCACCTTCTGACAGGCCAAACAGCAAACCTCTGTCACTGCTGCTCAGGATCAAAACACACAGGAAGCAACACACACAACAGGGAAGGCTTTCTGCACGACAAGCTTGCTTACTCTACAAATAACTGCGAATTAGCGAAGCTCTAACTCAAAGTGACATTTTGCATAAGGTTACCCAGAAGCAGAGAAATGAGGCACCCAATTCTCCTGGCTGCAGTTCCACAGCAGCCCTCCTGGAAAGCTCCTGGCAATGTTGCTTCTTTCCAGACAAGAAGCTTTACTTTTGAAAATGAAAGTCTGTCAACGCAGAAACATTTTAGACATGCATAATGAAGAAAAAAATTACCCCTCAGAAAATTTCGATTTTGGGGACAGGGCACAAAGCATTATGCTGAAGTTTCCAGCCACCTTTAGCAGGGATGACACCACCTTAGCTATGCTAATTTGGCTTGAACCTGACTGCTCATTTTAAGAAGGAAGAAAAAACGTTGAGCATAAAATCCTTCCAGGCCACACAGCCTCCCACATGATTCTCATGACTCAGAGCATGCTCCTTCCCTTCCAGGGACAGGCCAAATATGTGCTTCAGGGGTGGGGAGAGTAATTAAAAATGCATCTGAACTCCTAAAAGAAAGGAAGAAAAGACACCTTCCTTTGTTTCTAGAACATAATAATGTTATTTAATATTACATGTATTATGTATTATTACTAAGGACTGGAAAATCCAGAACAGAAGTAGTTACTGCTCAGATAGGAACTTCTAATTTTACATAAAAACAATTTTATAGCTTCTGCTACCAAAAATGTGACACTTTGGAGATACTAAGTAATAATTTCTCATTTTGTTCACAGTGTCCTTAGATTTTTATGGATTTTATTAATTTCTCTCTTTACACCCACACAACATTAATGCACATCACAATAAAACATTCCTGTAGCTGAACACAAACACTATTAGTTACAGTGACTTCTCATCTGACCCCATGACCAAGGTCTGTTGCTCCTTCCACACACACTCAGAGCCCTGATTCATTGAATGGGTCACCAAGTACCACT
This sequence comes from Passer montanus, assembly GCF_014805655.1. Lineage (NCBI taxonomy): Eukaryota > Metazoa > Chordata > Aves > Passeriformes > Passeridae > Passer > Passer montanus. The sequence goes on along the minus strand of NW_024366703.1, from coordinate 3,103,301 downwards.
GTATAAAGTTCAAGGACTGTAAAGGATGAAAAGAATTTCAAAACCACTTTAAACTTTCCAATGTTACCACTAACTGCTGCCTTTGACTTTGGGAAAGGATACAGATTAGCCACATCATAAGGACCTCGGAGCTCTAGAGGCTAAAACAAAACAAAAAGAAGTTTGGATATGTGAATGCCTTTGCTGTCAGGCCGACAGTGTGAGCAGGCAGGGCAAGGCTACCAGATAGGCAAGATTAAATACCATATAATAGCAAGCTACTGAAGATAATAGTAAATCAAGCAAATACCACTATTTTGGCAAACAGAGTGTCCATCTGGGAGAAAACTGTCATGGAAAATACCACAGCAGCAGCAGCAAAAAAAAAAATCCCCCCAAAACCAACAAAACAAAATAACCAACCAAAAAAAAGGTCCCAAAATCCACAATACAATTCTTTGGAAACAGCAATCATATTTAAACTTACAATTTTTATATGCCTAATGTGTAATTAAAGCTGTATTTTCAGCCAGATAAATATTTAAATTTTTCTGACTTAAAAAAATAATCTGGGACTTACCCTTTCAGCTGCACTAGATATAACTATGTTCTGGAAAACAAAAGAGTATAAACATTCATCTGTCAGCACCAAGAAATGAAAAAAAAATCAGCAAGATGCAAAAACTTTTTGAGCATTAGCTAAGTTCAGGCTCAGAGCCCACTTAAACATCAGAGTATCTGATGGCCTCAGATGAACTCTGTCAGGGTGGGAATCTTAATTTAGGGACATGATAAACTTAGTTATTGCCCTGTCCCCTACACGGACAGGGGCACAGGCACAACCCCTCCCTTGGAATTACAAACCTCTCACAGCCAGAGAGGAGATTAGGAAGTACATCTCATTTCAGAGGGATGGCTAAGCAGTGTAAGAGTCCAGAGTGATGGCATTAAGCAATCACCTATCAGCCTGTATCTCTCACAGTGGACTTCAAAGTGCCCTTAAAGATAAAGAAAAAACGCAGAGCAGCAGGCACTGTGTTAAGAACTGTTCTCTTTATTTACACCAGCTGAAAAAGGACCCACATAAACAACAACTCACCTGAGCTGTCACAGAAATGGATTTAGGAGTGCAGGATCCCCCAGAAGCAGCTTACAGACAGTGCTTTGAGACAGTTTGGTGCTCCCAGATTTTCAGCCTATGCTGTTGCAGTACTACTCAATGGTAAGCATTCATGTCAGCCTTGACCACACCCCACTGGTTCAGGAAATGTATCTACACTTAGGCAGTGGCAGCCACTTCGTGCCACACACTCATTTCCATCAACACTGGCACCCCTATGAAAATCACCAGGCAGAGAAATCCTTCTCCCTTCTCTCCCAAAAGGCTTCTGCAGAACAGGTATGTGACTACACTGGGGTTGGCAGATCCCACAGCTCAGCTGCCAGAGCTCTTCTGATGCTAAGCTCCAAGGATGCTTACCTAGGAGGAGCCTGTTTAGCTCAGGTGGTAACTCTGCAGCAGCAAAATCTCCTTTCAGCTTTTGTTATACTGAATAAAAAAGGCTTTGGGAATTCCTGCTTGAGTGGGTGAGAATTAGAATTGTGCTGAGGCAGAGACAGACTTTCCCTCTCTGACGTCAGCACCACCAACACATCACCCATCTCTGGTTTCAGGGTGAGGCTTTAGATCCTTTCCCCACACTGCTCTGCTTCCCCTGCCACCTCCCCAGCACAAAGAGCTGGCCAGGCACTGGAAGAAAATGCCCTGTGTGCAACTAGAACTCAACAGCTGAAAGACCTACGTGAAACTGGCTGCATGTTCACAGTGTGCCCAAGGTTTCCTCATGTGCTGAAGAGGATGGGACAGGTGACTCTGCCTCACTATTAGGAAAGCCAGAAGCAGAAGCAATATATACATCAAGGTGACTTAACAGCACACATCCTGATGGAGCCCAGGACATTCTTTTTTTTCTGAATAGTTCACCTTTAAAACGACTGCACTATGGATCCCAAAGGTGCTTCTGAGCCTAAGTGATGCTGACTGCAAGAGTTTGCTGGGAAAATTCAACTTTCCTGCTCCAAACTGTAACAACTAATGCCTGTCACCCAGGCTCAGAGCAGCTGTATGAGACATCTGAAGCCAGCACAGGATTGTGGATCACTGCTGTGCATTGGAGATATGCTCTGCCTGGTTCAAAGGCTTTCACTAGGGGATGGGTAAGATGGAGGAGGGAGACAAGAGAAGATAAGAAAAACACTGCTGGCAAGTAAAGGAGCAGCAGGCAAAGGCGAATCCAAGGCAAGAGCTAAAGGGAAAGCTAAAAGGCAAAACACCATCTCCCCAGGTAAAACAGACAGCAGCTGTTCACTACATTGCTCCAGGCAGCCTCCAACTCAGTTACCAAAACACGGGAGGTGAGGGACTGTGGCTATACACACCTTCTGTCTGGCAAGGCAGGCAAGTTTCTCCTTCGTTCCCTGCACATTTTAATGTTTTAAATACACTGCTCAATGCCAGCTCTGAGAACACAAGTAAATTTCTGCCTTAACACAAGTAAATTTCTTTTATTCCTTCTCTGTTATAGCAGGGTTTCTCTGCCCTGCTATAACAGAGAAGGAATAAAGGGATCCAAAAGCTACTACAGGTTCAACAACTACCTGTTACAGAATATGAGTGTTGCATGCCAGGTGCCAACAGAAGCATTTAAACAACTTGCCACCTCACTGACAGAGGCAAGCTCTCAGGAAGGGCTAATAATCATCTCTGCTGGTCCACAGCCTACTGAGTCTGGAGGCAAAGAACAAAGACAAGCTAGCAGTCCTCTTCCAGTGCCTAACAACAACTTGTCATGTGCAGCTCCAGCTGATTTACCTTCCAGTCACAGATGAAACCCTAGACTGAGAGAAGCAGAATGAAAGGGCACCATGCACAGACTGAGTGCCTGAACATCTCACTTGCCCTATCCATGACATCAACTCAACTGGTGCTCTCCAGTTGAACAACCACGTGAGAAGCACATCGTGAGCTGCACAGAGGAAAGAGGAGCAATACCAAAAAGGAAATCCCAAAGGAAAGTGGTCTGCTGTGTACAGAAGTCATGTCCAAGTCAGTACTTCATGTCATTAACTGCCAGGGTTGGGCTTCTCAGGAGAGGCTGTGCAAATACTTACCTGCTCTGTAGCACCAAGGAAATGAATCTGCTTGACTCACCCTGCTGTTCTACAAAAGCTGCCATGCTTGAGGAGAACTGAGGTAATGATGGTTCTACTTTTAATTTACCTTCCAAGCTCTACATCCCACTTCAGATTTTTGAAATCCAGCTTCTCTGGACTAGCTACATGTGGCAGAGGCCATTGACAACACAGAAGGGAGAGCTACAATTTCTGTTAAATTTGATATGACCCCCTATTAAAAAACATGGCCTGAGAGGACACAGCATAACAGACAGCTTAACCTGGTAGCCTGGGAGGAGGTAAGTTATGAAAGCAATGGGTTACAGGCATCTCAAAGTTACTTCTTCCTTGGGTTTCAGTAACATGGAGGCATGCAGTTCATCTGACTGCAGCAAAGCTGTGGCTGACAGCCAGCTAGCTGTTTGGTCTATTTTGGACCCAGAGAATTTACTTGTTAACAAAACAAGGTTTCTGATTTTTTTTCTTATTGTTTTTTAGCCCCCATATTCAAAGTAGGTAGTCAAAAGAGCTTTTGGCAATGAGAAATATGAAGTGGAGGATTTTAAAGAAATACATGAATTTCAGTTCTAGAGTAAGCCTTATATGTCTGGCACTTTAATCTCCCTCCATCCCCTCCCACCTTCGTTTTGGGAATTGCATACCATAACAACACATGGGTTGTTCTGGAAAAAGAGTCTAACAGCTTGACAGCTTAAGAAGAAAGCATGCAGTGGTGCAAGACTGGAAGTATCTGGAGCTACAATGATTGTGTCCTTGTGTTAGTAGGCCAAGATTCAGTCACAGCTTCAGATGTCCCAGCATCCAACTCATTTAAAATGGCTCAGTACAACTCCAGAAAAATTTGAACTGATTTAATTACCTTGTTTTCACTTTGAGAGCTTACCTTTCCTTTGCAGATCTGCATCAGGCTGATGGCATTTGAAATTGTGTATCTTCTCATAGTAGAATCTTTGATGGCAGGCGTGTAAAGAAGTTCAAAGTAAATGCCTCGATCTATTGCCTTCACATGAAAGAGAGTGATCAAAAATCAAAAGGAGAGAAGCCTAACAATCTAACAACTGCTGTCTGTTATTGATGCAGCTTATGCTCAGTTTAACTGTGTCACACAAAAAAAAATTCAGGCAGAATTGTTCCAGTAAGAGCACAGCAGAGCATGAAAGGAGAGTGGGGGAAGGCTTCACTGTACACCAGATACATGTGCATAAATCTTGGAGGACTGATAAATGAGGTTTAACAAACAAATACCAACCACTTATTTGCTGTAATTTGCTATCACTAATATAGACACACAATCAGAGTCGAGGAGACAGAAAACCATTGCTGGTTATCTGCTGTCTTGAAACTTTGAGGACCCTACTCCTGTAGTCCCACACCCTGCTGTAAGAAAGATCATCACTTTCCTCAGCAGCCATGTACTGCAGTTGAAGAATTCCTCCTTGCACAAAAGCAGCAATGAGGACCCTTCTCCTGTCTCACAGCATACTCTGGTGTTTGTGACAATGTTAAACAACAGTGAGTCACAGAAGAGATTTCAAACAGTAATACTGGTTATATTTTCAGCTGCTCTGACATCCTTTGCTATCTGTCACAGTGCCTCACCAAAAGCCTCATTCTTGTTTTGGCAAACACAGAAAGGTTAAGCAACTTACTTGTGCTAGACACAATGTAAGGCCAGGAGTTCTTAGTTCCACGGCACTCCTAAAATGGTATTTGCCTGAAATGATACTCTACTCTTACACAAATATTATTAAAATATGCTGCAATACTGTAAGAGAGTCCAGTAACTGAATACAGCTGGAATTAATCCAGCTCCCACCCATGCATGACCTCTGTATGCAAGCACAACAGAAGCTGCAAGTTTTACACAGAACTGGCCAGATAGCTGCAAACAAAAGAAGTCTGGATGTATCAAAACCAAACAGGTGATGGCAATACACCACCAGCTCCCACCCATGCATGACCTCTGTATGCAAGCACAACAGAAGCTGCATATGCATCAAATGTTTTACACAGAATTGGCCTGATAGCTGCAAACAAGAGAAGTCTGGATGTATCAACACCAAACAGGTGATGGCAATACACCGATTTCCAGTCAAGGGGAATTTTTAACCTCATCCCTACCACTTCAACTGCCTGCCAATCTGTCTGGCATTGTAACAACCAAAACTGACTGCCCCAGGATGCACAGACCAGTCCAACAGACAGACTGCCTTGAAGCCAGGAGTGTGGAAGATGAGAAGTAGCTTGCAAGGAAAATGTCTCCCAACACAGGGCTCTTAAGAGCCACACAGCTCCTTACCTGGGACAGCTGCTGTAGTTTTAGGCAGCTAGGGTACTTTCATGCAGTGTTTCATATAAAATTGTTGTTCCAAGTAGAATGTTGAAATTCTCAGTTTACCATAAACTCCAATGTATTGTTTTTATTCTGTCTCAGAATTAATTCTAGTTCATTTTGAATTTTTATTCTAGGTCAAACTTTATTAAAAACGGAAGTAGGATTATTAGCCAATTCCAAATTTCAATTTTTGAGAACTAAGTTCTACATCAGCCAAGAATGCCCATGTAGAATGAACCTTTACATATACTCAGAGGTGAAAACAAGTTCCCATAACAGCATGTTTAGATTAAGTTTTCTGGCAAACTTCCAACAGCAGGCAGAACTATATTTGATCCACACTGATAGCCACCTTGGGTCCCACAGCATGTATTTAGCAATGCTACATTTGGTTCATTTACTAAGACATTCTTTTCTCCAAGTATGGATTCAATACAGTTGTCTTTCAAGTATCCAGCACAACATCCTTCTCCTAAATTAACACTGCCATTAACATTTCCTGTCTTTTAAATCAAAGGGCTGTTTATCTGTTTTGACACAGCTGTACCATTTCTGGTTTGGGAAGCAGCTTTGTCAGCAATCACACCATATCTCCCTGCTTAGCAGCACAGTGGCCTCAAGGCTCTGTTTCCACTCCTTGGGAACACCACTTCTGCCTTCTTAAGTGGGGGACAGGAGGAGAAAAAGAAAGAACATACATCACTGTGTATTAAGTGCTGCAGTGGAGGCCCTGAAGTGAAGGACATTTGAAACAAAACTACACATTATGCAAGAAAATAAAAGAACCACTTGGATAGGAATGGTGGGTGGAAAGCAGTAGGGAATTCAACTCAAATTTTGTATTTAATGTCAGTCTAACAGCAAGAATACAATTTAGATGTAAATTTACCATATTCACAGGGGGCCTTCTGAAGTAGAATGGCAGCTTTTCTGTAACATTTATGCAGACCAGATCCACATCTAGTGTTGTGCAAGCAATCTACAGCAAAGAAACAGGAACAGATTATTAGATATGCCAAAAAAATGCATAACCAACTTGAGGTGCACTAATATTCTCCTTCACTTCTTAATGCAACAAATGTCTTTCCAGGGTGAGTTCAGTTTTAAAATTAAGAGGTACTAAGCCTTGCAGGTATGCCAATACAACAGCAGCATTTGAGACTTAAAACCCAAGTCTTCCCTTTCTTACAGAACTAATTTCCCAATAAAATAATGGTCAACCCCAAAGCAATACCTACTTCTTTGTTTTTATCTGACAGAGGACACACAGAAGCAATGCTGGCTTTTGACAAAAGAACTCTCAGATAATAAAGGACAACCCCAGTTTAGAAAGGGAAGAGCCCTCAGGAACTGCCCCTTGTTCCATCACGCTTTGCTTCCAGTGCAGCAGCACCTGTTTGTTTTCAGGATTAATTACTTTACCAGAAGCAACAGAGAAAAAAATGAAAAAAAGCAGAATGTGACTGTTGGTGCTGCCTGCCATATACTGGAGACCAATCCTCAGAGCCTCCCTTTCCTGGCTGGGTGCAGCTCCTCCAGACAGTAGGACCTCTGGCAGAGTCTGGAGACAGCACGGAAGGCTACAGTTTAAGAATTTAGCTTTGAATTCAACCACAATTTAGAGGTTGTATTAAGAGATGGAGGAAATGAACCAGGGGCAGAGGCTCCTCACACTGAGATACACGGAAAATTAAGGGAACCTAAAAGGGAGTCCTTTAATCCACAAGTCCACATTAATCTCATGCACTCAAATTAGGAATTATATATGCCTGCTCTGTAAGGATGATTACACAAGGCCTAACTAATGTCTCTAAGCAGTGCTGTAACAGAGAAGGTAAGACAGGATGAAGAAGCTGAAAAGGAATTTTCTGTGTAGGGGAACTCCCTGCACTCAGAAACCCGGCAGCAACTGCTCCAAACACACCTGGGCCAGGTGCCAACCATTCATCCCTCCTCCCACTGGCACAAAAGCAGTGGGGGCTGCGAGGAGCCCCAGGGGTAAGGGCTGCTCTAACACAAGGCACACTGCTGCTTGGCAAACTGGTCTTCTACCAGTTTGTTCACATGGAATTTGGACGGAGATGAGAGCAGAGGCCCAGCTTTAGGAATGTTTCTTAGCTGTTGACAGCACTCTCTTCTAGACAAGACAGCCACAGCACACATGCAGGCAAACCACAAGGTTTTTGAAGCTGATATGTCTCTGCCAGAACATTCAGACCAAACTTTTTCTTCATGCCCTACCTTTATCCTCCATTAGGCAGGACGTGGGCTGCCTGTGGAATCTATGGCATAGAATTAGATTGGCAAGAGGAAGTTCAGCCCTGCTACAGTCAGCTTCCCTCCTTTTCTTACATGAGGTACAAACTACTACACAGAGGTGATTTATGGGAACATGCACAGAACAAATAGCTCCAAATCCTGCCCCAGAAAATATGTCAGTGAGGTCATTAAAAATTCAGGAAGAGATCATGGCAAAAATTAAGGGAAGCAAGAATAGACATCAGACACATGCAAGTTGTCCTATTTGATGAGAAGTCAAGCCTTCCTAATCAGCTCCAGAAACACTGGAAAACTCTAGACTGTTTTGTAAATTAAGCACAGTGGGAGAGGGAGTGACTCAAAAGCCAGGATATCTATAGGACTGCAGTGACATGAACATTTCAGAAAATACCACCATGGAAAAACAAACTGCAAATCATATTCCTCACATATGAGGAATTCCTGCACTGTCCTGGAGAGCAGATTTCTCCAAGAACTCTAATGTTCAGCCTAGCTCTGGCTCCCAGACAAATCAAATATGCAGTCAAGCTAAGGTTACCCTCCCTGCTGAAAAGATCTGAAGTGCAACAACTTCATCCAGAAAATGACATGCAGCAAGTTGCACAGCCCAGTAGCTGCCTGGCAGCACTGTGGGCAAGAGCCCCATCTGCTGGGAAAACTCCAGCCAGCCATTGATAAATACATCTGCCACTGTCTGGATGCTCTGAAGCAAACTTTGGCAAACGTTTTAGGAACAAACATTGAAATTTGACTTTGCACTACATCTTCAACCATACATATGTAGGTTTTTAGATACTAGTGATGTGCTAAGTGCTTACGAAGAGCAGACAGAACTAACTAATATTACTAGAACAATGAGAAATCTTAGAAAGCAAAGATTTTGAAAAGCAGCAAGTACAGACCCTATTACCTGCATGGAGTGGGCATTCCTGTTGCAGGCCCAATCTTTTTGGGAGACCTGAACAAGGAGCCCAGTCTACAATTGGCAAATGTGGCTTCCTCATCCCCTTAAGGATATAAATTATTTGAAGAATTTGAGCACACCTTTCAGTACATATCACTGACACACTCAGCCACAAAAGGGCTTCCCTGCTTTTGACAAGAGGGCACAGACTAGTTTTGGCCCATGCTAAAACAGGAGTACATCTCCAGTGGTCATGTAATTTTTTCACAAAAACATATAAAATCTTGTTCTGTGGAGAAAATATAAGTGCCAAATTGTTGGTGAGAAAGATGATGCTCTTGAGCTAATACTGAGTTACCAAAAGCCAATAGGAAGTAAATTTGTCATGCAAGGCCCACTCTTGAAGGATTTATTCTTCATAATGAAATATCCATGAGTTGTAAGAGGTAAACTGTACGTGCTGAAACCCCCTGTGTAAAGTCCCTCTCACCTGTGTGATACCTCTGTGAAACTGAATCAGCTCTCCACAGTGAGACAGTCTAAAATCTCTGAAGAAAAGACAACCATACAAAGCTGCCCTGAATGTGAAGGATGAATGAAATCTTTCACCTCGTGCACTTTGCAAGAAACACGCCTGGGTTCCATCCCCAGCTCAAAGTGCTGCCAGCATGGAAGCAATGGAGATAATCTCACTGACAGTCCTGCTTCTTTCCTCACACCCTGTCCATCACCTGCCAGAGTGTCAGCTTAACCAGGCACTGTCTGCACTGGGCTGCCAGAGTACAGCCACCCGCCCTGCGCTGGCACAACTCTCTGCGTGGCTGGCTGCTGAATCACTCTGGGAAAGGGGATCTGCCTGGAAAATAACTTGGCAAAACCTCTGGTTACTGCTCAGCCAAAAGCAGGATCCTCAAAGCAAAGTGCCATGCAGCTGAGCAAGCAAGCAGCCTCAGTAGCAAAGCAGACAGGGAGCTGCGGAAATGAGTGGCTGTTTATGCCAGTTTAAATGCTGCCACAGCTGGATGTGCAACTGCAGCAGGAGGCATGATATGGCTGAAAATAAACAATAATAACCCTTAAGTGAGAGAATACGCTTTTCCCAAAAAAAAAACCACAGCACACCCTGGCTGATCACCTAGTTTCAGGTACTTGTTTAAGCATATGATTGTGGCATTTATATTTTCTGAAAAATCCCTTCACCCAGGATTTTTCTCCTGGGAAGCGAGAAGCCTCAGAGAAAAAGGAAAACAATATTGTCTCATTTGCTTCTCCTGTGTTTGGCTGCTTTGGAATGTGGTTGGAGACTGTTTCATTGGTTTCTGGTGAATTGTTTTGACTTACTGGCCAATCAGGGTCAAGCTGTGTCAGGGCTCTGGAGAGAGTCACGAGTTTTTATTATTATCTTTCTAGCCTTCTGTAAGTATCCTTTCTGTATTCTTGAGTGTAGTATAGTTTAGTATTCTTTAATACAATATAGTATCATAAAATAATAAATTAGCCTTCTGAGAACATGGAGTCAGATTCATCATTCCTTCCTGCCATGAGGGACCCTGCAAATACAATACATGACAAACTGATTGAGCTCACTGGAGAAGTGAGATTTTACACTATTGCCAGAGATCAAAAGAAAGAGGTGGAAAGTGGCCTGCAAAAAATATTTTAAACCGTTTGCCTCTGTCACGCCCCGAAGAGTCTTAAAATCTTTCAAGGGAAATAAATTCAGAAATTAGTTTCATTTTGCCGTAACTCTTATAATTAATGCTTGAATTCTGCTGAAAAATTCTTTAATATTCATATTCTTTGACAGCCTCTTGCTCTGTAGTTTACTTGGACAAGTCTTGAAATAGGAGGGGAAATAATGTAGAAAAACAAAACAGAATAATACAATTGTAATGTGGCAAAACAGGTACTCAGCAGTACTAGGAAGTGGCTTTAACTTATTTAAAAAAAAACAACCACCAGACTCAGTTTTAAACTGAGAAGCTCACTTCAAAAGTAATTTCTTCAAAGAAACTCACTTTTTTTTGGCTGTCCCTCCTTCACACTGCTTTAAACTGCATGCCTTCCTCCTGCCTGCCTAGGCTAACAGAGATAGGACATTTCCACCTACTCACCCAATTCAGACTCAATGTTAATGTTTACAAGCTTACAACAGGTCAGACATCACAATTTTGGGTTTCGTAAGAAAAATTCTGACAAAAACATAACTTGTTTCAAAGTGCTCCACCCAATCAGAACATCAACATCAGCTGTTATCTAGTATCTGAGAACAATTTAAATAAAATATGAAGGAAATGGAGGTGAACAGCCATTAGTGAACCACATTAGTTCCACTTCAAAATCCTCCCTAGCATTTTTGAGACCAGGAATAATTAGCTCTAACAGACGATCACAAGTACATTTTAGGGAAGTTGTCAAGAGTTTGAGAAGTTAAAGCTGAAGACAGAACTTTTCTACATGATGATAGTACATATATATTGGGGAGGAAAAAAGGATGTTTACTCACCTCACTAGAGTACAAGGCACATAAAGGCAACCACAGTGCAGGGCATACAAGTCCCTTCATCAGGCAAATGAGGTAGATGTTTCAGACCTGTCACCTCAGGGTCCTGCAGCCTCCTGCAAATCCTCCCAAACCCCTCAGCCTATCAACTGCCCAGGCAGCCTATAACGTTTGATTAACTCCATGAGGTCTTTACAAAATGGGAAATAAAATAAAAACAAAGCATGTACTTAAATTAGCACAAAGCACTGAAGGCTACTGAATGAGCATTATGGATGAGATGATTGTACTTACATGAAACAGTTTCTCAGTTTTTGGAAATACTGCTATGATGTCATATAACCTTATGTTTGCAGATGTTGATCTCTATAAAAGGAGGAAACAATTACTATTTTGAATTCTGAGAGATGACAAAGCCATGCACAATGATTACAACCAAAACAATGAGAATAAAAATCCTTTTTCCTTATCAAGTACTAAAACAAAGCCAATAATCATCTAATTACACAGCAGGTTTCTACAGTGAAGTCATTCATTCTCAGTTTGAGGTTTGTCCCATCAATTTACTAAGACACACTTTTTGCTTTGATCTTGTAGCAAAACATAACCAGATGCAAGGGTTGCTCATGGTCTTCTAGTTTATGCACAGAAGTCCAGAAACCAAGGAACAAAACTGCTTTTCCATATTGACAAATGATCAACAGAAGCCATATACAGTCTTGTAAGTCTCCGTCTCCTCATGATCACATTGCTTGTCAGAGATGCAATCTCAGAAATCACTGCTGAGTGCCCTGTAAATTCCAGGATGTTGTTCCCATAGAATTTCCAAAGTTTCATTTATTCATTGAGAAAAAGAAATAAAAGTTGCAAAATTAATTGCTGAGTATACTCACCAAGAGATTACAGTGGGAAGGATCAGAAACAACAAGCGTTAGCCGGGTCAAGACTTTAATTCTTTTAGATGTCCCCTACAGAAACAAGAATAATATAAAAAAAATGTATTAACCCACAGCAAAAATTTGTGGTAATTTCCACCCAGTCTGCTAAAAAAAGAAAATGGTGTAATGCTTATAGTCTTGTTATACTAATTTTCTTAAGTCTCTAGTTACACTTCCTTAATTTACATTATCTTTTTGATATTATACCTGTCTTTACAAAGAACGACTTACTGCATTTCCCTGGAAAAGTGTGAATAGAAAGAAAAGAAAAAAAAAAGAAAAATAACCATGCAGAAAAACTGAGTATGTTTTACCACTGCTATGATTGCCCAGGCAGGCCACAACTGCAAGGAAAAGCAGTGCTTGAATTAATCAATGTCAGTGACCCAAAGTGCATTATTGTATTTCTTTATATCCAAATTTTGCTCCATCAAAACCACAAAGTTATTTCCAAAACTTAAATTTCAAGAATTGTACTGCAATTATTCAACTACAAGCAAATTCTAAATTCACACAAAGCAATTTCTTTAATAATTTCTAAAATAATGAATAGAGCCTACCCTGATGTGAGTTTACTATTCTTCCAATGCTTGGAGTTTTAACCATGAAATAATGGACAAATTTTTCTTTTTTGATTAACACCTAGTACATGAAATCACATATACAAACACACAAAGTTAAAAAAGGGTAACTCAGAATAACAGTATATATATATACATAGAATGTAACTAGACATACTTGAACAATAGGTAAAGATGGAAACAACTCTGAAGGGGATACTGGCTTGGTGATTTCCTTGAAAGAGAACAGAACAAAGTTATTAAAAATGTAATGGGTTATGTTTACATGTAAACAAAAACTGTGTTCCAATCTTAAGAAGAAATTTACCACACTAAGAAAACTATTTTTGTGGGACAGTACATGAACCATATTAAAAATTAATCCGAAGGCACTTCTACTGAAATATAAAATGGGAGTTTTGTTACAAATAGAGAGATTTGTACTTGTGTCTAGATGTGCATTCTGCAGCTAACGCTATTTGGAAACATGCAATAAGGCAGCAGGTTTACTAAAGAAAACATAGTAAGAACAAATACCTCCAAGAAAAAATTACCTGTTTCTTTTCTTTAAAGTCAATGACGTGATTAAGTGCAACTGCAGAATATCCCACTGAAAAACACACAGTAAGGGTATTTTGTCCAGTAAATTAAAAGGAAATAAATCCAATGAGAAAACTGTAAAATACTCATTAAATGTCTTAAAGTTAATAATCATGTGCATGTTTAGGTTTCACAGTATTTTTTAAGAAGACTTGTTCACCTGAAAAGTGCCTTAAAATAGAAAAAAAACCAAAAAACGTGTTTGGCTTTTAACACAGCCCAGGCCTGACAACTCTTACTCAACGGCAGAGCTTTATGAACACAAATAAATGGGTTTGGTGTCCCCAAAGGTCTGGCCTAGCTTGGCCCTGCTTATGACTTTCTTTGTGTAAACCTGCTAAGTGTACTCAGGACGGCTGTTCAAACTGCAGACACGGCAGAGCTGGCAGACACAGCTGTGGGAGAAGGCAAAGCGGGCAATTCCAAGCGATGCCGACTAAACGGAGGAGAAGGCACGGCTCAAAGGGCTCGCAGGAAGGTGACAGACCTGCCGGGGCATTTAAACCACTCGCCCCAAACTCCGCACAGGCAGCACGTGGCTGAACACGGCTCTGCAGGAGAGGAGCCGGGCCCCACGAAACTGCAGCCGGAAAAGCTTGTGCACCACGTCGGGAAAAAAAACAATGCTACAGTGGGATAAGCAGGCAGAGGCAGAGCTGCAAGGCGCATCAGGAGCTCCCCTGCGGCCCCAGCAGGGGGGCAGTAGCAGCTCCAGGAACGGGGCTAGAGAGAGCTGCGGGCCGAGCCACGGAGCGGAGCGCGCCGGGGGAAACGCGGCGGGCCGGGGGGCGAGGGCCGGCCTGCCCGCGGGGAAGGGAAGGCTCATCCGGGGGAGTCTGTGCCCACCCTAGCCCGCAGCTGCGGCTCTGCCTCCCGAGCCGGGGGAGCCACCGCTCCCTGCCCTGTCCCGCTGCCCCGCTGGCCGGCCTGCCCTCCCCAGCTCAGCCCCACCGAGCTCCGGGCCGGCCCCGCTCTCAGGACTCACGGTGCGCCGCGGCCTCCAGCAGGCTCTGCAGGGACTTCTTGTCCGCTCCCTGCGGCAGGTTCAGGTCGGCGAAGCCGGCCATGCTGACGGCGCGGCGGGCGGGCCGAGCCGGACGCGGCGGCGGCGGCACCGCCCTCCCGCCCGCGGCAGCCTGGGCCCTGTAGTCCCGCCCGCCCGGGCCGGCGGCTCCCGCAGCCCCGCGGGGCCGGGCTGCACGTGGGCCTGGCTGCCTCGGCACGGGGTTTGGGTTGATGGCCCTGCGGGGGCACTGAAGGAGATCCCCCGTGGTTCATTCCCAGGCAGCGCAGGGCCTGGCTGCCTCGGCTCGGGGCTGCGGGTTGATGGCCCTGCGGGGGCCCTGAAGGAGATCCCCCGTGCTTCATTCCCAGGCAGCGCAGCCCGGGCTCTGAGGGACATGCCCCGAGCCAGGGGATGCCCGGCCCGGCCGCTGTCCGCAGCCGCAGCGCCGGCCAGGCTCGCCGCGCCCGGAGCCGCCGGGTGCCCGCCAGGTGGAGCGGTAGCCCTGCTCCAGTGCTGTGTTAGTCCCCGTGAAACTCGTTCAGCTCTGTCTGAACGTGGCCAATAAAAGTCAAAACCAATATTTTCTATTAATAGTTTTGTAGTTATTCTCTTTCCTACAAAGCCCCGAGCTGCCATGTCAAAGATCTCCCCTGACACGGAAAAGGACTGAGGAATTCTCACAGACTGATAATCAAATACATGTCTGTTGTGTAGCACTGCCACAAAGGTACTAATACTGTTGCTACTGCTGGTAAATAGCACAGAATATATAAAATACAAATGGAAATTCTCAGTAGGTGGTTTCTGGTGACTTAGAGCGGCTGCTGAAGACAGCAAGACTGCAATTCCTGTCCAACTTCAGGACAACTCCTGGCCAGACCAGAAGGTCCTTCCCTTTTTCTATCTTCAAATCGGGCTAAATGCTCACCAGAGGAAGTCTGTGGAGTATCTGGAGCCCTAAGTTCTTGATAAGTCAAAAATGCTTCTAACCAATGCCTAGGCTGCTGCCAAACCCTGAACATCCCTCCTTACAGGGCCTGACCTTGATGCAGCTTGTGCCAGCTGTGTGCACAGGACTTGTGGGGACCTGGGACTCATTTCTACCAGAGATCAATTGGTTAACAAAGTATGGCTGAGAAACAACAGTGTTGGTTGTTTCTTGGTGTGTTTCTGGACATCCTGCCTGATGAGTTACAAATACCTGGGGTGGTGGTAGCAGAGAAGCTACTTGCGGGTTGCAGACACTGGACTAGGAGTTGAAGCAGTTTTGAGGGTCAGTAGAAAACAGCTCCCACATCTGTATGGCAGGAAAAATCCACATCACCCTGAAAGGGGTAAAAACCCCCCAGCTGGTTTGGTTGTTGTTCATTTGTCCATACCACATCTATGGCAGCATTTTTTTCTTGACAGTATTAGATCAAGATACTTCAATAAAGAAGCTCTGTTTCAGTCCATCTGCATCTGTAAGGTGCTTGCCTGTTACATCACATCAGCCAATATTGCTTCTGTGCCAGCCATTTGAACAAGCAGCCCAGCCTGAATGGTATTGCCAAGGTTTTTCTTCAATGTGTGTGAAAATCGAACAGCTTGAGATATTATTCCAGGTTTTCTTTGGCTCAGTGTTTGGTGTAAATTGATTTGTCTTAATGAATGTAAAAAGTGATCCAGAAGTATGTATCAGTTATTTCTGAATGGCCCTACTGCAGCAGTGTTCAGAGATACCAAAGAAGATTAAGCAGCCTTTGTGTTTGGCAATATACAAGCAAAAGAAACATTTCTTTGAGGTGCTTAGAATGGAGGGCATTTAAACAGATCTTCATGCATAAGATCTGCAGAACCATATTTGCTGTAATGGTGCAAGAATCTCAGTACAAAGCACTTTTATCACCAGGTATCACAAATCATGTACTCAGAACCGTGCACAGCCTTATTTCCAAGTTATTCTTTAGTTATTACTGCTTTTGTTTACACCAGCCCCAGTGGTCTGGGGAGAGCTTCCTTATGGTTCTCACTGTTAAGCTGCAAGCTTCTAACATGCTTTGTTTGAGTACTGTCCTGAAGTTCTCCTTGGTGAAAACAGATCTCCTCACTCCAAGTGTTTCTTGATACACTTAGACAAGCCTTTCAATAAATTTTAATGCAGAAACTGTCACAATTCTTCTAATACATTTTCAATGGGCAGCCCATGGTAGTAACTGTTAAGTTTATTTTGTTTTAGTTCTGCATTTGGCACTTTTAAGGTGCTAAGATTTTATTTATCACTATCTGCCTCAGCAACTCAGTAACATGAATGTCACAGTCACTTTTATCATAACCTCATAACCTCCATAAACTCCAATGTAAAGGTACAGATGGAGTTTTCAGAGTTGGGAGCTCTCATTTTGAGTGATACAGAATTTTAAGCATAAATGTCATCTTAATTGTTCATTTTCTTTTCAGATGCCAGCTTGTCGTTGATAGTATTTGCTGGTTCCAAAAAAGGGAAGACATAATTTCATATTTAAGTTGCACAGATGAAAGTATTTATTTTGACAATGGTAAGAAATGGCCAAATATGGGAATAGTTACCTCTCTGTTTTACTGCCACAGAGTGATGATGATTTATATTCACAAAGACAAGAAAATGCAGAAGAGAAAAGTGCAGCTGCAACATATTTGCTAGAGATTAGACAAGTGTTATTTGCTAAACAGTACATGCTGGGAATAAAAATCAAGGTTTCAGTAATAAAGAAAAGCAAAGCAAAAAAAGAAAAGAAAAGAAAGAAAAGAAAAGAAAAGAAAAGATATGACAGACAAATGAAAACAACCATTTAAGGAGATAAGCTCTCTCAGGCAAGGAAGGACAAAAGAGGGGATGATAAGAAAGAACAAAAGAATAAGAAAAAATTCTGATCTGATTGTTTATTGCATTGCATACTTATGTTGCCTTCCTGCCGTGTGTACAATATTAAATGGTTTAAGAAGGGGAATGTAGCAGTGCCTTCAACTTTTTTAGCTAAGACAAGCAGGGCTATTGTTTTCTGGAGGCAGCTGTGTGAGGGGAGGTGTTGCCATGCTGGGCTGTCAGCGTTTTCTCCTCTGCTGCTGATGCTCTTGCCCCGTGTTCCTTGACCCATTTCAGTCAGGATGCTCCAAGTTAGCACAAACCTGCTGTCTGCAAACATCAAGTCCTCCAGAGAGGGATAAAGGATCCAGGATTTAATGCAAGGTTTTTCAACATAAACACTTTGATAGATACAGTCTGGCCACACTAAATCAAAGTGTGCTTGGGAAACTGCATTTCCTTGGCTAGCCTTAATGACCTGTCTTACCTTATCTCACCAACGTGGCAGCAAAGAATTGATAGCAATAGCCACTGCTGTAGTATACACTTAGTATCAATAAAAAATGCTGAAGATGTTATGTGATTAGCACTGTTTTTGGAGGAGGGGAAAAATTAAACAGAGGAGTTAACTACTTAGGGAGTGGGAAAAAATCAAAGTAAAAAGTTCTCTTGCCTTTTTTTTTCTTTTTATAATCTGATTTTTTTCTATACAACAATAATAAAATACCAAAGGTGAGATTTGCAAATAAAGTACATTATCAAATATTAACAAAATAATTTAACTTCCCTAAGTGCAGAAAGAAGGACTTAGCACAGAATTGAAAATATATGGAAATATTAAGATGCTTTTATGCATAGAGAGCCTAAATTACTCAAAGGACAGGATTTTACTAAGCCCAGCCAGAAAAATGATTTGATTATATTTTTTGAAGCCTAATGAAAGGTGAAAAAGTAGTTTATTGAGTAGAGAACAAATATCAGCTTGTTATTCTTGATAGCTAATTGTACATTTATTTCACTTCTGTATTCTGTCTGGAACAACATGTTAGAATTTTTTAATAGGATCTCTGAAGACAAAAGTGGGATGTACCCTTGGAAAGATGGAGTCCTACTTTCCTTTGTTGTTGTTTTAAGTGCCTGGAATAGATGTCATCTCATGGAGTGATGGGTTCTCTATGCTTTTCCAGACACTGGCCATGTGAAACCCTCTAAACCCTCATGGAAAGCACCTCACTGGATTCAGCCCAGCCTGGGAAACTGGAAGTTATTTTAGGTGTGTCCTAGTAAAAAGCTTTCAAGGAGTATATTTTAGAGAGGTGTCAGTTTCTTTGTCTTGCCAGGGTTTTTCACATCTTCTCTGCAATAGTACATAAATCCCTTTCTATAATGGTACCTAAGTTGATTTAAATTGCTTTGTTTCTTCAAAGGTAAGATTACAGCAGCAAATTCAAAGAGTGGTAACATGGCCTTTGAGAAGGAAAGAAATCAGGTGATTAACTTGGAATGAACTGTAAGGGAATTTAAGATACAGAACAAAAGGTTCAGTCCTACTTTTGGGTTGGAATGGGTAGGAGTGATCCCTACGCTACCAAATGATCCTGTGTATCATCCACTGAGAACATTTAGAGTCACATTCCAAAGGTGTATTGAAAAGCTGTCAAGAGGAATGACTGATTTAATGAACTGTGTTAACACATTTGCAGGAAGCACCAGATTATAATTTGCTCTGCCTTAGTGACATTTTAAGCAACTGAAAAATTGCTTTTACTGGGAGTATTAAACTGTACAATTTAATCAGCTTTTATGATAAGAATCTATTTTGAACAAAATTTACTAAGTTCCTAACTCCTTAGCTGCGCTTCAGACACTATTTTTGAAAAATGTCTAACAATAAGGAAACATTCTCTCTCCAAGTTTTGCATTAATGTTTCAACTTAGATATATCCTCACAATTTCTAAAGACCTTTTTCTTCCTAGTATTTGCTTAACTGAAGAGGACTAAATACTTTATTTATCACCTGGTGGGGTAACTCACCCAAAGCTCAACACATTTCGGGTGGTTAAACAGGGATTTTTATTTTGTGATTTTGTTGCTTTTATTGTGATTGGACACAATAAAGCAACTAACAAAGTGTGGGGAAACACTTGACTGAACAGGATAATGCTTTCAGCTTGTAATGGTCAAGGAGCTGCCCAACAAGATTTCATCCTTATCATTGCTTATTTTATTATCTTAGTCAAATCAAGATGTGGGGTAGTAGGGAAGGGCAGCAACTGAACTACCAAACCCTGCATTTCTGACCACATTTCTGCCTGTGCTCAATCTGTGTTCTGTGAAACAAGTATGGAAGTCTCAGTTGCTATGTATTTGTGTTTCACTAGCCTGTAGGACTGTCAGTTAAGAGTTTTGGTTTTGTTTTTTCTCCCAATAACTGGATATTAATTAGGTTTGTCTTCAAAGCAGATTTTCAAGTCAGTATAATGTGCAACCATTATAATGGTTGCAGTCAGTATAATGTGCTCCTGCAGCCTTTCTTACTACTGAGCCACACAAACAGTTCTTCCCTGTCCCGTGCATACTTAAATAAAACTTTCTATGTTGTTGCAAGATCTCCCCTCATTTAAACCTCACGGTTATTGATGCATCTGGGACCAACACTTTTCATTCACTCTCCTTTTCTAGTTCACCTGGCTTCTGTCTCATGTTGACAATGTGAGGGACACTCAGCCTGTCCCGTGCATACTTAAATAAAACTTTCTATGTTGTTACAAGATCTCCCCTCATTTAAACCTCACGGTTATTGATGTTTATTGATGAGCAGGTGTTTCTTGGTTTTAGTCCTTACTGTCTGGCATGTTGATAAATCAAGGGGTGTGATCTTCTGCTGACAACTCACGATTCAAATAGTTAATTTTTACCCCACTCAGAGGCAAGAATAGGACTTAAAGAATTGAGAAAGCTAGTGAGTCCCAGAAATTGGCTTGTATCTAAGAGTCCAGGGAGCCTACAAGAAAAGCAGGTAATTCAAGCAACAAGAGTTTGTTGGTTTTAGCTTTACAGAAGGAATTACACATGCAGCACCGAGTAAATTCAAAACCAGGGTATAAAAATATGAATAAAAGAGAAAATATAGGCGGTGGCATTCACATCAACTTATTATGAAGAAGACCTGCAAGCTTGGATCCACAGAGGTGTGCTCACACACCCGGGACGTGCCGCAGGGCTGTGCCGGAGCCGGCAAAGCGAGGTGCTGGAGCCCCGCTCCGGCCGGGCCACCTCCGCCTGCGGCCGGCTCCGCGCCAGCCGCGGCACCCGCCCGCAGCGAGACCTGTGTACACACACACAGACACACACACACACACACACATATATATATATGTATACATATATATATGTGCAGGGGGTTCCCAGAGCGCCCCTCGCTTGGGGCGGCCGCGAAGAAGGAGAAGCCGCGGGAGGAACCGGCTCCCCGGCGTGCGGAGAAGGGGCGCACCGCCACCTGCAGCTCAGAGGGCAGGAGGGAGAGGGAGGCGGAGCGGTTCCCATCCCGTCGCCTGTCGCCCTCGGGAAGCAGCCGCGGGCGGCAGCGGGCGATGGGCGCGGGAGGGAGGGAGGGAGGGAGGGAGCGCAGCCACCGCCGCCCGCCCCTCTGCCCGCGGGCTGGGGGCCGTAGCGCCGTGCCCATAGCGCCGTGCCCACCCCGCGGCCACCCGGGATGCGCCGCGGGCGAGCCCGGCTGCCCCGGGGGAAGTTGAAGGCTGGGCCCCCACGGGCCGCTCGGCCGGCTGCGAGGGGGCGGGCGGCGCCGGGCGCCCGAGGAGGAGCCCGAGCATCCCGGCGCCGGGGACAGCCGGAGAACGGGCGGCGAGGCTCCATGGGCTGCTCACGCCAGCATGGTGCTCGCCCTCAACGGCAGCCACCTCTACGGTAACCTGCGGCCCCTGGTGCTGGAGGAGCCGCGGGCGCTGGGCGGCGGCAGGATGATCGCGGGCTCCTGGCCCCCGCGCAGCCTGGCGAAGCTCGGCCCGTCGCCCCCCCCGTCGGCGCTGCCCACGGCGAGCCCCCTCCCCGCCAACGACTCGCAGTGCGGGGAGCAGATCCTCAGCTACGGCAGCGCCGAGAAAGTTCTCATCGGGGCCGTGCTCTGCCTCATCACCCTGCTGACCATCGCCGGCAACTGCCTGGTGGTGATCTCCGTCTGCTTCGTGAAGAAGCTGCGGCAGCCCTCCAACTATCTCATCGTCTCGCTGGCCCTGGCCGATCTCTCGGTGGCCCTGGCCGTCATGCCCTTCGTCAGCGTCACCGACCTTATCGGCGGGGAGTGGATCTTCGGGCGCCTCTTCTGCAACGTCTTCATCGCCATGGATGTCATGTGCTGCACGGCCTCCATCATGACCCTCTGTGTGATAAGTATCGACAGGTGAGAGCGCCGAGCCCTGCCGCGGCCTCCCGCCGCTCCGGGGGACCGGCCGCGCCGCTGCCCGCAGCCCCGGCGCGGGGACCCGCGCTCAGCGGTCCGGCCAGCGCTCTGCTGCCTCCTCCTCCTCCGGGCCCCTTGGAAATGAGCCGTGCTCAGAGCAGGGAGCGAGGCGAGTGCCAGCCCGCAGCCTCTCTGCTCGAAGGAGCCGCCGGAGCACGGTGAGCTGCCGCCCCATGCCAGCCCGGCTGCCTGGCTGTCCCTCTGGGTAACTGCCTTGCTGCCCCCCGGGAGCCAGGGTGGCAAAGCCAAACCGGACCTAAACTATCAACGATTACCATGGCTCTATGCAAGTAAATAGGGCATTTCCAGCTGCTTTAAAATTTGGAACATATGTCTTTAAACTGCTTTATACCGCAGGTAGATTTGAGCTGATTCTTTCAAAGTGGCAGTGCAACCTCATTGGGTTCAGCAGAGTTTTACCAGACCAGAGAAGATGCAGTAATTATAGCCTCCTAAGGTTTTATCTTTATTCTAGGACAATCCCAGAATAGCTCAATTTAATTTCTGACAAATAATGTTTTGCTTGAAGGAAAAATTACTTTTAAACCTTTGCTTTTAAAAAATTTGCATCTGCTGTCTCAAAATCCAAGTTATGCTCATTGGCATTTAGCTTCTTGCAAAAGATACAGTCACTGGAGCAACAAGGAGGTGTGTACACACTGCAGAAGAATATCTTAGGTGTTCAGTTCTGATGGAAAGCCATACCAAAGAACCCACGTTTGCCTGTGTCAGTGCTCTGCAGAGGAAGGCTGACAGATTCCTTTTTTTCCATGCAGGTTCTATTCTAAAGTAAGTTGCAGCCTGTAGCTGTAGCTTCCCTTTTCCACAGCCCAAATTCCATTACAAGAGTTTTAACAGCTAGAAGGTAATTTTTCATTAAAACTTCACACAATTGAAAAGCCTTGTGACTCGATTTTAGAAGTAGTTTACCAACTCTATATCCAACAGCAGCCTTGACTGTTTACTTCAGAAAGTTTTAAGAAAAGCTCTGCATTAGGTTTCTGCAAAGCACTAATCTTTCGAAAGAGATTCCTACAGTAAATGGAAGTTGTTTCGTATCAGGAAGCATCACAGTTTGTGTTAATTTCAGAACTTTAATTCCTGTACAAGCATCCTCTACTTTAGTACTCTTTATTTTGTGACTTCTATATTGGCCAGCAGTTATCTGAATGCTGCAAAGCATCTTGTGGCAATGAAATCCATATTCAGACTTTGACAGTATCAAACGATCTGTGTTCTTGGTGTTGGTTTGATTTTTTAAATTGCTGTTACATTGACATTTGCCTAATTTTAATTTATCTAAGTTGATTTTTAAACTTAATTCCTGTATTGCAAGAGAGTATTAATAGGCTTATCTACCTTCCCAATGTTATTCTCTGCATTTCTATTCTATTAGTAAGATAGGTGATTTCATTTTTACACTCTCTCCCCATTAACTATTTCTATTCTTTGATTGTTCTTATATCCATCTCTGAGCTCTCCATCTCCATTTCTACCAACCTTTTGAAAACAGGTCAACAAAATTAAGCTTTCTTAAGGATGTGTGGTGATTCACACTGTAGCACTGGGCTTTTGCTCTTTTCTATTTCTTAAGTTAACATTGGAGGTCACTGCTGTGTGCTGAACAGGGGCTTTGACTGAACTGGTCACATTGATGACTGCATCTCTTGTTCTCTCAGTTCTCTCTCCACTCCCCTCTCCTCCTAAAATACTAACAAGAGATATATCTTTGTATTGATAAAGAATATAACCTCTTGTAAATGGCTGATTTTCACCAGTTAGTGCTGATTTAAACTAGAATTATTCTCTTGTCTTTGTGTTCTCAGTTCTTTGACTGAATGTTTATTGAACACCATCTCTTCATAATTCATTATACTGTTGTCTACTACCTACTTGAAATTAAAATTCTGTGACTTATGATGCTTAACCTCTGTCACCCAAATCCATTATATAGTTGAGATAGTAGGTATCACAAATAAAAGGAGACAAGCCAGTACTTCATTAACAAAATGTCTCTACTACTCAGCAGTAAAGAATTAAAAAATCTCCATGATTTGTAATCCTATTTAAAAATAATTAATCTTATATTGCTGTAACACTGCTAAGCCAGGCCAAATATTAGTTTTGGATATTAAGAAATCTTTGAATAGTGCATATCTACAAAATATGCAAAGCAGGGAGGCAGTATGAAAAGCAAATGTGAATGATGAAATGTTGCCAGTGTAGCTTTGACGATAATGGTGCTGTCATATTGGCAGCTGTTCTTACATGTGTGTAGTTGGAAAATCCTTGAATGATCACTGAGGAAAATTTATCTCTGAAAACACATACCTCCAGTTTAAGTTTTGTTTGTGGTACAGGAGCTGCAAATCACAATGTATACAGTGCATAAGAGGGTCAGATCATTTTCACAAGGTCCATTTTTCCAAGGCTTTGGTGAAACCACTTCCATGTTTTCTGTTATGTAGGAGAAGAAGATTACCAGTGATACCTCCCTTACTAGTCTTACCATCCCAGGGCAGCTAATACAAATACAGGACTAGGAAATTTCAATCAGAAATTCCAGAAGCAGAGAATGTGAATGAGATTCACTGTCCTTCAAGTTGGCCACTATCCTCAGAGGCATTTAGATGTACTTAAATCTTGAAGATCCTGAGGTTACATGGGAGACATTTCTTTAGGAAACAGGGTTAAGACAGGACAAAGAAGGATTTTTGAAATATAATTAGGAATTGTGCTGTCACCTGTCTCTTTAGGGCACTATAGGAACCTTTTGTTGTGATCCAGTAACATCTCTCCTGAAGTAAAAGATGAGGCTGTTGCAAGCAGTGCAGAGAGAGCAAATAAATTGACTATTTAAAAATTTGTTGAATCTCTAGATTTTTCCTGAAGCAGATACAAGAATCAGGTATATAGTTGAAGGAATATTTCTATTGAAATAATCTTAAAGAACCAAATTTGTTGCAAACTGTTAGGCAGCATTTGTAAAGAGAATAATACCTTCTATTAAAACAAACAAGTTAGGAAAACAGAGGCTTTGAGGAGCTACCGAAAAGGATAAAATGAGTAAATTGAAAAGGCCTTTTGATTTGTTTCCCTTGCACAAATATGTGCTACTCATCTTATGCCACTGAGAGCCCTGAAATGCCAGCAGCTGGCAAGCCTATTGCTCACAGAGAGATTTTGCTGCACAGCCCTTAGTGGTAGATGTGGTTTTTAGCTGAATATATCAGCTTCTGAAAGAAGCATATTAGCATAGGGTATACAAATGGGCTGGTTTCATTCTGTTGGAAAACCTTGTATTTTTTCCTAGTTAGAAACACAAACCACTTCTTGTATGTTTTAAGTTTTTTCTATTCTAAGTTGTGCAAACTGTAAGGGTGCAAAGTAGATGTTAGTGTGCTATTATGTGGATATCTAACTTTGCACAGGGTGCACAAGGAAGCAGCTAGGTTGGAAATGTTGTTTGGTTATCCACAAAGATCTAAATTTGTGGAGATTTGGACTATTGTGCTTTTCCTCAGATAATATCTTCCCTTTTGTTCCACAACATAAAAACCCTCACAGATCTTTGTCAGGGGGATGTGAGATGAACATATATTTTGGGTATCTCTGTCTTATTTAAGCCCTCACTTTGGAGAAAGGCTATCTGCTTACAGGCATAACTAAAACAGATACATGATGGAGAGACAAAAGTATTTCTTCCTTTTCAAATTTTTTGAGGATTAAACAGGCAATGATACTCAGCCAATTATTACCTTTGCTATTCCCTCCATCTGTGATATGAGCATTAGCTCTGTAGTAGGAGCTACAGAGACTTTTGCAGGATAATTGAACAGAGTTGAATTCTTCTTTAAGAATTTCCTATTAGTGTTGGGATATTTTTTTCTTTTGCTCTTAAGGCTTTACTTTTCTGGTTCTGAATTAAATAGATTATATCACATCACAATTCCTTTATTTTCTTTACATTTAAGAGTGAGAAAACGTTAGGAGTAAATTATGAGGGATGGATACAAACCACATCTTAGTAGAGAATGAAAAAATAAAGGAAATTAATTGTGTTTGAACTGGTGGTGTTTTCATGCTGATTCATCATGCTGTTCTGACCCAAGATAGCTACAGAAATGCTGTTTTGGAGGGTATCCACAAGATAACTGCATAAGTAGCAATTTTTAATTCAATTTAAAAATAGTTTTTTGGCTTAGAAAGTGGTAAAGAAACGTAACTACTCAGATTCAGTTGAAGAATTATAACACTTTCTCCACACCCACACAAGTAATGAAACACTTTTTTGGGAACTTTTCCAGTCTGTATCTTGGCCAACAATTCACGAGTATTCCAGGCTTCCATTAAATTGATGAGGATTTAGAATTTCTATGCAAATAAGTGTGCCTTTTTGTTGATCTTGAGATTTTTATCTACAAGGATCAGTTCTCTTTCTCTGCCTGTGTTCTCACAATCCAAGTATGAGTACTTATGCTTTTCCTTAGAATGTGTCAGTCCCAAAAGTTCACTGGCTTCTTGAGTCCTCATTCCATGTCTAGGAATTGTGCAGACCTCGGATTTCCTCAGAGGAAGAATTTGGAACAAAATTTAAATAAAGATTTAAGCACTTTCAATAGAATCCAGATGTCTAAATACTACCTACATCCCAAGCTGATAATATGACCTGAAAACTGTTAGCAATTTGCTAAACCTAATGGTATAGCTTCCTATTTGGTATGAAGACTTTTTCTGCCTCAGTGCCATGGGTGGAAAAGGCAGCAGTCTGTTCTGCCAACCCTGCTCAGATCACTCACAAAATCTATGCAATAGATATGCAGAAATAGCTATGAAAAAAAACTCTCTGTAATATATTTTGGACCTAGAATAAGCTTAGACAGCCACCAGTAGTGCCACTCATGACATTTTTTTTAAAATATATATATTTTTACACAGAAATAACTGAGAAATGAGGAAAAACCTAAAAGGAACTCTAGGAAAAGTGTGTGATGAAGTTATTGCAGTTAAAGTCTATATTGCAGAAGAAAGTTTTGAGATCAGTAGAACAGCTAATTGCTAACAACAGCCACCCTCACAAGAGCCATTTTCTTCATTGTTTAGCCTGATAAACAACAGTATTCTTTTTGAGCCTATAAATAACTTGCCTAGCTTATGAAAGATACAGCATTAATAAACTAAAGTGAAAAAGAACAGATTTCGTCTTACTCCTTTCCATGTAGTTTTTCTAATGCAGTCTGTTTAAAGAATGTTCCTTAAGCTGATGTAGTTTCTTTTTTGCAGAGAATTTATTGCTGAAGACTTAGCAATCTCCATTTCATTATTTATGTGTAAAAAACCATACAATATAAATTTTGGTCCAAAATTCAGAGATGAAAAAGTTCAATTAGAAGTTGGATGCATTAAGCAGTATAAGGCTGTTCAATGTTTATCTGTCACTGAGAACCCACTCCAAAAGCATAATTTAATCTAGGGGGTTTTGCTGAATTACCATGATCCCATTTCTTTAGGTACCTTTCTGTGACATCCTTAGGTATTGTTTCCCGTGTCACAGGCACAGGAAAGAGATGCAGTAACTTACAGAGTAACCAGATTTTAGCCACAAGTCTTGCTTTATTATGTCTTTGCAGAGAAATTATGCTTCATAAGCGCACTGCCAGATGCACAATAAGCAGATGGGAATTAACAAATAAAAGATATTTTCTAAAGCAGATGGGCTGTTTTGTGAAACCTTGACACAGGAAAAAGGTTTTAACATCAAAACGAGTGGAAGTTTTGTCCTTTTGCAGAGGAAAAAGGCATAAGATCTGAAGTTTGCTGGGTGTGTCTTGTGTCTGCAGAGTAGATGTTGATAAAGTTTGGAAAGCTAAAAGATGTACAGGAAAAAAGATCTACGGATTGGTTATTCTCTTGCTGTTCTACACTGGGTGCATTTAGCAGCATTACTGCAAGGGAGTAACAAAGTGTGGAGATGCAAGATAACCCAGAGGTGGCAGTGCAGAGGGGACTGCAACTGGTAATTTATGAGGTGCATGAATGGGGACTTATAGCTCAGTGAATTTCAGGAGATTTGAGATTAAACCACATTTATCTGAATGCCTTTTCTTGAAACTGGATGTTGCATTTCCCCCCCCACATTTGAAACTATCTTCTGTTTGCTCCTACCAGGGTTTAAGACTGGATGAGTTTTCAGAAGTGATTTTGGGGTCTCTAATTCTTGGGGGTTCATCCAGACATTTCAAAGGAGCCTGATAAGTCAGAGGTAAGGGAACATTAATTCACATTTTTGCCAAGCAGGGCACTCTGGAGACATTTAAAAAGTGATTTCTTTCCTATCAAGGTAACAAAAGCGGTTTCTGTAAGGTTGGATTTCCTTCAAGATTCACAACAAAAATGCAGTTCTAGAAACACTTATCTTTGTTTTTGAAGGGAGCTTTCAAAAAAATATCCAAATATAATTTAAAAAATTGCAAATGCATATCATACTGGCATGATGTGTAGTGTAACCAATTACACTGGTATCAAAATATATTTTCTTAGTGTTTTTCTTGAACTGGATGAGTATCATAGAATGAAACATCAAAGCTTTTGTAGTTTTGTACACTGAAACAAGATTGCTATATCAGTAGTAGCATGCTCACACAAGAGTCTAGAAGAACAGAAAATAATCAGGGGATGTTTTCACTTTCCTGAATTAATTTTCTCTGAAAATTATTTCTAAAACTCCCTGAAAATTATATAACGTATCTTATTCCTTTTAGTAAGAAACAGTATTATATTTGATATTGTCGTTGAGTTTGAAATATTTAATTGGAAATATTTGTGGCAAATTTTGAAACTTGCTTCATCTGCAGTTGATAAGTGCATATGGCACTGTCTGTCAGCTACAAACACCTCTTTTTTTTTTTTCTCTCAATATATAACACACAGATCTGATCCTTCCTCTGTGGATCAGAAAGTCTAAAGAAAGCTGGCCATTGTAGGTCTTGTATGAAAATAAAGAGCTTTAGAAATAGTTGAGTCTGCTGAGGTGCAGCTGTCAGAAGAAAGACTGGGGAGCAAAATCCCAAATTGATATCTGCATGCCCAAATCACAAGTATCAGAAAACAGTACTCACTGCAGTTCTGTTCTAATGGTCACTGCTGTCTGTAAGGTGAGGATAATTTCTTTCACCTGGAAAGCTTACAAGTTTTAGTTTTTCTTGTTTTACTGGATAGCCAGCTATTTCTCAAGGATTGAATAGTATATATATATATATATCTATATATCTATATCTATATATATATATATTCCTATATATACTGAAAAGAGGCAAAAAACAGCTGAATTTTTAAAAATAATCTCTTACTGCAAATTTTCATTTTCATACATCCCAGGATTAAATATGTCATAGTGAAAATTTGTTTTTATTCTGTTTGAATAGAGCCAAATTAGACAGTGAGCATCATTGATTTTCTTTTTGTACCTTGCTTTTTATTCAAGGCTTTGTGTAGAAATCTAGATTATCTGATACATCTGTGTGGTTCTGTACATATTAGCATGTATGCAAATCTGGTGGTGATTCACTTCTGGCAATAAACATGGCTTTTGGGTAGTGCACAGACAAGAATGAATTCTCTAGTAGTGCAGAACAGAGATGTGCATGGAAATCAAATCAGTACTGAGCATATTCTTGCTGTCTATCCTGGCCTTTGTTATCAAATGGGAGCTAGCACAAGACACCATGGAAGGGGGTTTATTTCATCACTGATAGCTATTTCACTGCTAATTGTCATAATTGTTTAAAAACCAACCCAAAACACAAAGCCCAGAGGGATGTTACAAAAATAACTTTTAAGTTAAGGAAAACTGAGGTGAAGTCTATTCTTAGAGGTACATTGTGTCTTCAAGAGAAAATTGGCAGCAGAGTTTTTTTCCTGATGTATCAAGGAGAAGGGTGGGATTTTGGTACAGTTAAACACCTAAACCCAAGTTTTTTAGCTTGTAGAAGTTTAAAGTATAACCACAAGGAAAGTTTGTAATCTGACAAAATCCATTTTTTGTGTACAGTTCTTATGTCTCTTAAGGAGATTGTGGGAAGGGGAGGCAGACCCATATGAAAGGTAACAGTTTTCTCACATTGGAAATTATTTGCCCTGCAGGGTGTGGCAGGTTGAGAGGCAAGCAGCAGCTTGCCACATATTAGTAGTGGTGGAAAAACTGGTCAGGGACCAAGACAGAGTGGACAGAGCTTGTTGGATCTCAGACATTCACCAAGCTGAGTAAATTCAGAGCTGGCAGCAAAGGCTTGCCTGCAAGAACACTATTTTTGAGGCAGACTTATGTACAAAATTTTCCTTTTTCTTTTTTGGCTGAATACTCTCCAGTCTTTTAGGAAGAGATTGTAATTGGAGATCCAGGCAAACACATCATGAGGTCTCTTCCCAATAACCTGGCATGGAGCTGTGCCACCTTCACTGCCACTGAATAATGCTGATGCCTTGGTGGCATTCAAATCATAATTTCTTGTCAACCATATAAGTATCTGTAATCAGAAATATGGGCCTATTGCTGCTGCAAGTGAAATTGGGCCACCAATAAAGAACTTTAAGTGCCTTATTTGTAAACTGTTTGCTTTTCATGAGATGTGTTGGAGACTGGGGACAATGTATTTCAACATATGGTTTGCAGATCTCTAGAGAGGGCCACAAAAGGTATCTGCAAAAATTCCAAGTCTGTGGCAGCAGCGTCTGTTCACTAGAGGACTGTTCCCATGTGAGAAAATACAGGAATTTTTAAATCAAAGTAAAGAATAGTGCCCTAGAAGATTTACTCTGATAACAGGTGTTCATTCAGAAATTGTCAATCAGTGTAAATATGAGAAGGTAAAAATGGAAGGCATAAGTACAGATAACAGAGGTGTATGCTATTATCTAAACTTATTGCAGAATTTACAACCTGTCATCTTGAATATAAGCCATGAAAAGATGTTGTGATTGTCACAAAATATTTCAGATATAGAGTACAATTTGCCAGAATAATTTTCTGTAAGCAGTTCTCCATGTGGGTTGTTAAATTTTGTTTATTTTCCACAGAAATGGACATTTAGCAAATCATTGAAATATGAAATCCCTGAACAAAGAATTTGTTGTCTGGCCATAAATTACTTGGAAATATTTATACCCATGACCCAAAAGAGCTGCTGACAAGATGCAAAGCTTTCCTTTAATAGTCTATTAAGATGTTTTGATGCTAAAAGTGGTACAGCTTTGGCTCAAAAGACTTAACTTTTGAATTGTTATGTACTGCAGTTTCCTTTTTACCCTAAATATCTGCATTTGAAGATCCACTTCTTATCACAAGCAGTTTTAGCAACAATAGTGATTGTTGTGTCTCAAGAGTGTATTGTCCCATATGAAAAAACTATTTTTGCAAAATGAATATGGTCATTAACAGAACACAATATTGTTTTCTTTAAAAAATAACTGAAAATAAAATAGCACTGTGGACCATTTGTCTGTGAATTAAACAACACAAGAAGGAGCTCAACATTTCCAAAGCCTGTTATTTAACATAAAGCTTCTGCACTGCTACTGTTGAAATAAAGCGAGGACCTTGTCAAATTTCTCAAACACCTGCAGCTTGCAGGAAGCTACCTGAGATGTCCAGCTGTGCTGATTCAGCCCACACTGCTGCCAGCGTTCTGCTCCTAAATTAAAATGAATGTTTGAGATTTTCTGCCTGGCAATGAAGCAGTTATCATTGGAAGCTGTAGTCACAGTAATAAACTTTAGGTATTTTATTTTTTATCCTCACTGAGTTGATGTCACCATATCTCAGAAGAACCTTAGAGTTGCCAACTTGTTGCTGAGGAAAAAAAAAAGCAAAGGAAAGATATACTCACTGAGAGGTAGGAAGAAGGGCTGCTTTCTGCTGATCCCACTTGTGTGGTGAGCATCCTGTGTGGTGTAGCATCTGTAAAATGAATACAAAAGAGACTTCTGGGATCCTTGATAATCTTTACATCCTGCTAGCTTTAAAGGTTTGGAGGAGGAGATGATCTGTCATCAGCTGTGTTTCTGTTTTAGCATAAATGTGTAATTCTAAATTCTGAGGAACGTGAAAAGGTGTTGTGAAGGTATTGTGACCACACAATCACATACCGAGCTGGAAAATGGGTATTAGTGAAAAATCAATTTCTGAATCTGTCTTCAAATTTTGTCATTCTATATTGAAAGCCCAGGGGAAGAGAGCCAGAAACTCCTTCTTGACAAGAAAAAAGCAAGAGGTTCATTTTGTAGATTGGATATACTATATTTTCATGCCTGTGAAGTTGGTGGTAGCAGTTTGTGTTGAGCTGTGCTCTATATTTTAAAAATATTTAGTGTTGTAGATTTCACATGATTTTGAAAGAAAAATATGAAGGATGTTGCTGATAAAAAGAATACGCTGTAGTGGAAATTTGTTGTAGGCGGGCCTGTGTTCATCTAGACAGAGAGGACACACTGTCCTGGCTAATCTTTCCCCAGGTTTGCTGTCTAGTGATCTGTGAGCTTACTTGCAGCTGCCTTTACAAAGGCAGACCTGGTGACATCTTAAATGGGGAGTATGGACCCTTGGTGTTGGATTAAATGTTACTGGTGCCAGCTGAAAACAGTGTGGAATCTCAGCCTGGCAGGTCTGAGCAAGACCCACGAGATTCAAAGGTCATTAGAGTGGAGGATTTGTCAGCTAGAAAGAAGTAGTGTCCACTTGGCCATTACTTTCTTCATTCCAAAGGCTGCTGGCAAAAATGAATAAATATTATGACAAATGAAGGACTAAATACTGAGGTTGGGAAAGGCTGAACATAGAGTTTTATTGACTGCAGTTTGGGTTTTGCTGCAGTTACTTCTCATTACTACATCTTTCTCTCCTTTAACCTTCTCCTTCAGTTAAAGGTCACCTGGGGCTCTGTATTTAGGGATTCTGAATGACTGCAAAGGGAAGAAATAATCATAAAGTAATATTAAATTCCTGAAAATGTTCTATTTCCCCTTTATATAGGAGAGCTCAACCTGACCAATTTATTTATTGATAACTGAATTCCAAAATATTACTTAATGAGACATTTTGTGAGGAAAATGACAGCAGGCAGGAGAATTACACATGAAGGGAGAACTCAAGACTGGGTGTTTAAACATGCTGTAAGTGAATATGTTGGTTAAAATGAGTTCTAAGGAAATAAATGACATAGGGTTGAGAAGTGTGGTAGCTACAGTGAACTTTACATTCATTGGCATGAAAGATGATAAGACATGATAACCTCATTCTGTACCACATACTGAGCAGAAAATATACTGCTAAAATAGCAAGACATTACACAAAATCACTGTTTATATAAGTTACAGGGGAGGAATCACCTTATTAATGATAGGTCACTGAAGTAAAAGGTCTGTGAGCAGCAGTTTTCTAAAAGGTTCTTGAACTGTACACTCACAATTTGATCTAACCTCCTGCCTTCCTTCCTTGATAGCTTCCCCTCATGCTGAGCTCTCTCCAGCCCACAGCCTCTGTTCCAAAACTGGGTATGATTTTTCCTGTGTTAAGACTTATTCATACTAGGAAGAGAGAAATTATTTTCCAACTGTAGGGGAAGCAACTCCAGTGTGCATATTTAAAAACCAGCCAGATAAACACTATACAAGATGCTTCCTATATCCCAAAGATTTTGAAAGAATATTCTTGATGAAACCTGCTTTAGATTTGGGTTTTCCTGTGTATCTAAAGCACTTTATTGATACAGTTTGTTTTTTGTCAGGCGAAGTTTGGGCAAACAAGTAAAGCTTGAGGTCAACATTTATAATTTTCATGTACCGGATCCGGTGGAATACAGCAAAACTTCTGTATGATTAAAAAAAAAAAAAAATCATATCTGCCTTCAGGCCAATACAACTATGGACAAAACCAAAAATGTCCAAGTACTGATGGGGGTCTGCACTGAGGTTCACCCATAATGATTGTACAAGTGTTCCTTAGGGCTCTTGCAGAATTACTGTCATGAAGAAGCAAAGAGAAGAATTTGGACTTGGTCTTTCCAGCATTTCTCCTGTCTATTCATAGAGAGGAAAAGAAGAAGGGGGAGGAGGGAAGAAGTATTCTAGAGGGGGTTGTTTCTTAAGTGCTTTATCTGGAGACATTATGTTTAAACTGTTTGTATTCAAGGAAGGAAGAGAAGGGACGTAATATCAGGACACTGAAATAGCTATTCCCTGAGGATACTTTGTTTTAATATACTGGTATTAGCAGTTCAGTGGGCTGTGGTTTTTCTTTTCATTCATCACTTATACTATGGAAATTTCTGAAATGTTTAATTTAATTGTACTGAAGACATCAGTCATGATTTTCTAGTTAAAGTTGTGGGAGGCTTTCATTTTGAAACACTATTATAACTTTCAAAATAATTCCTTTTAAGCTGATGTTTAGTATCAATCCAAGCGTGACTCATGTAGTGAAGTTGGAGAAAATCACCTTAGCCATTTCTGCTTTATGGTAGTCATTGATTAAAAAACAAAAGACAGTTTTTCATGGCTCTGAAATCGAGCCTCCACACATTCTCTGACCATTCCCCTGGATGTGAGGGACAGGAGGGTTGAGATGGGGAGAATACAAAAGGAAAATTTTCCAGTTCCTATCTGGAAAATGTATTCCTTTCCATTTTTATTTTTGTTTATTCAGAAACTGCCTCTGCTGAAAAGAGTAGGGATTTCATCTGAGCTGGTGCTTCAAGAAACCAGACCTTTAAAGGGATCTTTACATCCCCTGTAACACTATTGAGCAAAATTTCAAGCCTCATCCTTCCCCTGTAGCTTTCGGCCTCTGCTGCTCCTCAGGCTCCCTGACAGCACCACCTCCCTCCAGTCATGCCACATCATTTATTCAGATCTATTTTCCCTTTTCAGAGTCACCCAGTTCTCCTCTAACATACAAAAAGCCATATGAGATAAAACCTCTTTCCTGGCATTTTCCAACCTATTTTCCTGCGTGTTCAATTGCAAATGAACATTGCATCACAACCAGACAGAAATAAACACGAATGCAATTCCTCTTTAATTCTTTTTCTAGAAAAGAGTTTTTCCTATCTTAGTCTCCCGGATAGTACCAGAAGGTTAAATATCTTCTCTGCCCTCTCAAAAAGAGGCCAGGCATGTTGTAATAACTTAATAAAATGAAATACTTCATCATACACACAAAGATAAAAATGAATGTAAAAACCCACGTAATTAGATACTCAGGTATAACAGTTGACATGATGCAAATGCACTGCATTTGTTTCTATGGGTCTACAATATTTTGGGATAATAAAAAGGGTCTCAATGTAGAATAAGTTGAAATGTGAATTGTGATAGAAATAGTGTTTTCTGATATAAATCCCCTTACTGAAGATAGCAAAAAACGGCCATTTTTGAAGATGTTTCAATTTTCCTTTTTCTTCCTGATTGATAAAATGACTTAACAACTATTCTGAATGATACCACAGGGTATGAACCTGGATTCACAAGCTTCTGCACTTGTGAAGCAGCTTGTGTGTACTATGATGAATTTCCTGAAGAAATTTTCAGTAAATTAGATATTTCTTAAAAAGCCTGAGAAGTCTTTCTCTAGGGAATATTCCTCAAATGTTACTTGTATGTATTGTAAATCATACTTTGTTCTACATTTTGATTAATATAACTTTTTACATAGAAAAAAAATTAGGAAAAACATTTTGACTCTCTTCTCACTCATTCCACAAAAATAAATATATCTGCATTAAATAAAGGATCTTGCAAATCTGGGAGGGGAGGGGGTGTGTTGTGTGTGTGAAAAGGCAGAAGTGAGTAGTATGTCCCTGACACAGTTTTTTTTCTTTTAGAAAAGCATGAAGTTATTTTTTATTTTCCCTCATCCTTCCACATTGTTGAACAGTGTAAAGAAAAATGATTCTTCCATTGTGTGACTTGCCTGGATTTGGAAAGCTTTTGAAGTGTTACAGATTATCTTTCAAGAAGTGGGGTGAAAAGCACTTTTGAGCTCTGTATATAATTAATCTTGTGGCACTCAGTAAGCAAATCACACTTGTATACAGGAAACAAGTGATGATGAAACCTAAAAAGCTGGAGTTCAGACATTTTTAAAAAATTTAAAAATAGTAAGTCTTCCATTACAGAATGAAACTTAATTCTAAATAATTTGTGTCCAAAACCTTTTCAGTTTTCAAATGTATCTGGTTTCTAGGAGGCTGGTGAAGGATTAAACAGGCTGAAATCCACCTCCCTCCTTATATCTCCTACATTAATATCACCCGTGATGGCAGAAAAAGGAAAATATACAGGTACAATTCTCTTCAAAGAGAGTTAATAAAAGCATTTAGTCTATAATTTAGAATATTTATAAGGGTAGTTGCAAAATATTGGGTAGGAAATACACATTATCTAACATTCAGGTAGTGTTGCAAGGTAAACATCAGCAACTACGTTTTGGGACTTTTCCTTCCAAGCAATGTATAATTTGCAGTGGAAAATGAAAGGCTAAAGAACTGGTTTGTCATGGAGCTGAGAACAAGATGTGACAGGTGATAAATGCTTTGACAGGCATGCAGGGTGAAAATGAAAGGCAAAGGGTGAGGGCAGGTGGAAGAAATTTGCCAAGGTCTGAAAATAAAGAGTAATATGGTTTCAGAATTACAAGTAAGGTAATAGAAATTGAGTGGAAAGATGTTACACGTGTTCTGGCAGGATGGGTGTTGTGTATTTCTTAGAAAGAGAACAGAATGCATCCCCCTGTCTATGGGGTGGATGTCTAACATTAGTAGGCAAAAATGAAGAAGGAAAAATACAGAGCTAACAGAGAAAGAGAAATGATACAGCAAGAAGGTGAAATAAAAATGAGTGAAATAAAAATGAGCTAAAATTAATAAGAAAAATATGAAGCTGTAAAGTTATACAATATGAAAGGAAGAAAGCCCAGGAAAGCACAGAGCAACTAAAAGAAATATATGAGAGGAGAAAGCAGCCTTCTACTATGCAAATTGCATTCCTTTAGAATGAAGTTATTTAATTTTGATTGACTTAATCCTCCCCCACTGCCAGGAAAGCCTACACTTCTTGAATTCATCAAAAATAACCCCCTACAACGATTTTTGAGAAAAAGAAAAATCAAGTCAGAACATTTACTATGTAGAATAAATTAAATATGTGCCCACTATAGCAGTGGAAATGAAGGTCATTCAATTATAAAAAGAATTTAAGAAAATACATTTCATTAAGAAGAAATTAAGAAGAAAAAGGGGAATAATTTAAAGTGTTAGCCTTAAGAAGAAAAAGAAGAATAATGTAAGAAGGGAGAGGAAAGAGGGGAATTAAGAAGAAAAAGAGGAATAATGTAAAGTGTTAACCTTACTGAACGCAAAACCAGTGTTTCATTCTCATTTTTTCAAATAACAAAATTAACATATCACCATTTCAGTTACAATA
Organism: Passer montanus; assembly: GCF_014805655.1. NCBI lineage: Eukaryota > Metazoa > Chordata > Aves > Passeriformes > Passeridae > Passer > Passer montanus. Next base: position 3,066,222 of record NW_024366703.1, on the reverse strand, counting down.
ATGTTGAAATTTTATGAAATGTGAAGCATAAGCATCAAGAAGAATAGATATCAAAACATACATTTGAGATCTTTTATATTTGTTGATTCACCATCAGCTGACAAGGATGAAGCAGAGCTTTCTAGGATTTCTAGCATTTGAGATGTGGATGCTGACCACTGTGCTAAGACTTTTTTAAACTGTACTAATTCACAGCATAGGAATGATGCAACATTTAACTACAAAGAACACAGAACTAATCAAAGTATTTTTCTCTCCACTGTGTTTTGATTTTGTTAGTTCTGCTGTCTCACTCTACCATTGCATGATGTTTTGTTTAGGTTTTAAAGTGACCCAATTCATATTCTGAATGGTTTCATATATGCATATAAATTAGTAATTTTGAGCATTTCTGCTAAGGAGAAAAGTATTTTACTGCCTCTGAAATATCCGCCTCTTCCCAGGAAATAAACTGGCAGTGATCATGAAGTGATTATGAGGCCAGTCTGTATTGCAGAAAGGTAAAGTACTGTTGTAGAATAATGAAGAAGATAATTGTCACATTACAGCACCATAGCTGTGCACTGCAATACTCGTGTCCCCCATTTAGGCCTTTCTATGCTTCTGTTCTTTTACTTCTGTCTCAATTACTTAAGTATGGTGGGAATAATATTTCCCTGATCAGTTTGTATGTTTGTATACCTTGTTTTATTTAAAAGGAAGTCTGAGAGACAGGGCATCTCTTGCATTGTGTGAACACATCATCTTTGAAAAGAAAACCATATTTTCTAGGTGTTTTGACACAGCCGTAACAGAAAGATTTGGTATTTGTTTCAACTTGTTACATTTACATTTGAAGGAAAGGAAAAAAATTATCTAGCTCTATTACTATACTAGAGAGAATATTTTTCAGTGCTGGATAGATTTTAGGAATTGCATTTTGCTCCTGTTCTTGTGAAGAGTCAATGTTGAGCTGAACCAAATAGAAAAAAAATTATGAAAAATTATGAGAGAATCATAGCCAATGAAGGAAAGCCAATAGATCAGCACAATTCTTCAGAATAAGTTACTATTGCAGGTGAAATACAGGATGGGAGTCTGTAGATGTGGGTTTGCAAAGAAATCCTGCATGGAGATATGTACTAAAGACAGAAATCTTCTGTGCTAGAGAAACAGAGCAGCAAAGGAGGAAGCATTGTTGTGTCTTTGGAATAAAGCAGTTTTATGCCTCTTAAAATACAACAATAGGACTAACAAAACATCATATTAAGCACAACTCCTAATCAAATGGTAAGTGATAACAAAATATGTTGTGATTCCTGGCAGAAATAGCTGTAATACACACCTGTATCATCTCCAGTGTAATGTTTCTAGTCTTATTCCATTGCAATCCAATCTGCTTCATAAAAGCATAGTCAGACAGTGAAAGATCTAATTTGATTCTGGAATCTGTTAGATCAAGTCAGTGAATTCTGAGACATAAATGTGGGCTAACTAGACTGGAATTCTAGCTGTCTATAAAGTGCATGGAGACCAGAAACAAAGGAATTACATGTGTGTACAACAGGTGCACAAGTGATGCTGATGTCAGAATGCATTCAGTTTATTACTGAATTGGGCAGGAAGCTTCAAAATTGTATTAATTCTTTTAACTGTACAGTTTTCTATTGCTCTATGAATTTGCTCACAGTGACAGGCAAGTCCTTTTACTCTTTATCTTTTAGCCATATAATGGAGCTAAGAAAGAAGGATTTAGGACACATGATAACAAATTGGACCATCCGGTTATTATTTTCATTCTATTGTTTAAGTCAATGTAGCTGTTAAGTCTCAGGTTGTTTCCTGGATATTTCGAAAGGTGTGAGGACTAGACCCATCTGCCTATGTGATCATAGGGATTTTTTTTTTTAGCCCTGTAGGATAAAAACTATTCTCTGTGGTCATTGTAATGGATCACTTGCAGAAAAGGGAGAATGGAAAAGCTCACAAACTGAATTGTTTCAGGAACAGACCTATATAGTTATAATGGTTTTACATTGAATTGTCTGTGACAGTTTATTATCATTAAATGCTAACAATTTAGAGATACTGGGAAAGAATTCTATATAACAGGGAATCAGTTTTTTGTAAAGCAAAAGGAAAGGATTTGTTCATTTACCTTTTCCATTGTTGGTGTTCATTGTGTGTGGCAAATGGCAATTGAGTACAATGGCTGAAAGGAGGGAATTCTCTACCCCTTTCCAGGTTTGACCAGAGCTCCAGAAAGAGGAGGGGGTAATTTTTCCTCCCCAGAGCTGGACACAGTGTGTATGCCTCACACCTGAATGGGACTGCAGGAGAACCCCCAGTGGGGAAGAAGGGACACTGAAGAAATCATGAGACCAACCCAGAGCAGGGATGTGCTCATGTGTTCATACACATGCATTTAACAAGAAGTTTACTCTGCCCTTCACAATTTGCTGTCTTTTTTAGTCTCTCCTGTTTACTTTGAGCTCTCCAAGCAAGGGTCTGTTTTCCACATATGTGATGCAGCAGGAAAGTCACATCACCCTTTTTTGCTGTATCCATTAGACAGCAGTGCCATGTTCTTCCTTCTCAGTGTTTTCCACTCTCCCAGCATCTTTGGAGTGGCAGCAGAACGCGACTGCTGTGCATGTTGTGCCTCGTGTAGGGCTGGAACAGCATCCTGCACTTCAGTGTTCTGCATGCAGCAGCAGGCAGTGCTGAATGGAAAATGCCATGACCAACTTAGAATAAATAAAGGCCATTCATCTGCCTTTGGGGAGTAACCCAGATACAGACCTCACTGTGCTGGGTGTAACATGGAGAGATGCCCTGTCTGGCAGAACCACTGAGTCAAGACATTCAGAGCAGGAAGAATACAAAACAGCATTGCCCTTCTTTTAAAAGTGAGAAGCCAGGCACAGTTTCTTCTCCACCAAGATCAAAATGAACATCTGTGGCATGTGAAAGAAGCAAATCTTAGAATAACAAGTCTCAGACACTTCTTTCATGTGGGGGATAGTTGAGACACATTAAATGGGCTTTTTAGGGACTCTGACTTCAATCTTTCCCAGTAATAAGACCTCAAGGTGTTACTTACACTTGAATATATTAAGTTCAGCTGATTTACTCTAAGTATTTTTTATTAAAGTACTAGTTTAAGATTAAGCATTTAAAAGCATATTTTCCCACTGAATTTGACAATATTTTTGAAGTTCATGAATCTATTAAGCCCTGAACACTCTCTAGTGTATTAGACAACAGTAGTGATTTACATTATTTTGACGTTGCAAATGAGTTTTCAAGGGTAATGGATTTCATATAGAGAGATTAAAAGATAACATTCCTTCATTTGTGCCTGCTGACTTCTTTCCCCCATCATACTACATTTAGCAAAATGAATAAGGCAGAAGAGATGCTGGTGTATTTTTATGCTAATTAACATATTTTAATTTCAAATAGCATTTCTGAAGAAAAGATACACTCCAAAAAAAGTGATGCCAGGGCAAAACTAATGAATTTTCATTCTTTTCAGTATACTTATGCTTTCATGAATTCTTTTTGTTATATTCTGGTGCATGAGAATGCATCACTAGGCACCCAGAATATGCAGCCCACAGATCTGATTTTTACAGAAATCTAGCTTAATGTTTTTAGCTACATAACAAAGTTCACCCTAAAAGTGTTATTTTTAGTGACCAGTTGGGTAATAGCTATAGGAGTACATACTTCAGGAAGGAAGATAAGAATTTTTTTGAAAACAACACACTGTAAATGACGAGAAGTCTTTGCACACAAAGGATGTGTTTAACTGTTTTGTACCTAAACTGGGCTATTCGTAGACAAATTTTAAGGCTAGGCCAATCTTGTCCCTGAAAGTCTGCAGCTGAGAGCTCACCCTTGCTGCAGTTGCATTGCTTAAAGCAGTGTGATATATACTTTAATTAGTTAAACTGAAGTTTCACTGCACTAATTCCTCTCTTCCATATCTTGGAGCACCTTGGAAAACCCTTGGCTCCTTGGGAGTGAGGATGGTTTTGGCCATGGTGCTATAACACAGAAATCTCCATGGTCTCTGCATGCTGGGCCAGTGGCTGATGTTGAGGGCACAAGAAGCTGCCCTTTTTAGCAGCAAGGTCCATGGACTGCACTGCTCTGATCCCAGACAATTCCAACAAGAATTCCTTGCTCATGGCCCCTCCAGGCGCAGATTCACTGGCAAAACACTGACCTGCTGTAATTTACTTGTGCACCCTGTCAAGAATAGGGCACAATAAGCCAGTCTGTCCTTTGTGTAACACTTGTCACAACAGTGACATCAAACCAATGACATGGTTGAACAGGATTGTTGATACTCATCAGAACAGATCAATAAATGATGTTGCTTTTACTTCCATAACTCTGGCATATCCATGTGCTTGTATAAAGAGCACTGGCCATGATCTGCTGCACTGCAGTAAAATTAACAATGCATTCCACAGAGCCAGGCAAATCTCATGTTTGTTCTGCAAAGTGAATAGACAGAGAAAACATGCTCTGCAAAAATATTTTAAATCACATTGCTATAGTTCTTGTTTGTAACAATCCACGGCTTTCACTATATGAGTAAACACTGATAGCTCTTGAAACCAAAACATTATTCAGGAACTTGATTTGAAATAGTTCCTTTTACAAATAATAACAAATCACACTGATTTTCTCTAAATCCTTATGGAGGAAGTGAAAAAGAACAGTTTGAGAAGTTAATAGTAACTGATAGGTAAGTTCTAGTTGAGCAGAAGCCAACATTGAAATGAAAAATCTTAGGTCTAAATAAAGACATATGATTCCATCTAAGAGAAAATTCCCATTGTTAGAGAGGAAATACAGAAATTTTCTACAATTGAAAGTAAATTCAAACTTAGGATATTCTTATCCAGCTATATAGAGCCATTGTAATACTTCTGTAATTAGATAAAGATACTTAGTTTAAAATACCACAAATTAGGAAATACAAAAGTTGTCAACAGATGTAATTTTTTTCTATGAAGAATTGACCTATTAAAAACATTTTTCATGTCTGTAAAACTGTGTTTTCTTCCCCAGGTCTCCTTGAACTGGGACAGATTTTTACTTTGTACAGGAAAAGTTTGGACCTTGAATAAATATATTTTCTTTCTAATTAAGTGATGATAAAAAGAATTATTTTAGTACTGAAATAGTCTACTTTTGGCATAAGTTCACAGTTTGCTGTTCTTGCCTGAAACATGGAGGAAAGAAAGACAGCTCATCATCTCAGCTTAGTGCAGGGCTCTTCCTAATTTTCGAATACATATGAAGAGTGAAGATGAATGCTTGCTTGTTATAACCATCCACTCAATAAAAAAAGTGATAGACTTTGTGGAATGAGCATTCTTCAATACTCCAAGGTTTCTTAAGGTAGCAAAATAATTTAGGTTTCAGAATTTCCTTAAAAGCTGAAATGTTCTTTATGTGCATGAAAATTTAAGAAATTCATAGAAATCACTGCCTGTTAAGGCCAGTGGGGGTTTTCCTTCTGGAATAAAAGACCTTTTATACAGAATACAAACATTATAAATTTTAACATGAAAGACGCATGAATTTACAAGTTGGAAGTACATGCAAAGAGAAGATTGAAAATTATGAAATTGGAAAACTTAGCCAAAGATTTTGGTCTAGGGCAGAATAAGTGAATAACTTTTAACAGTTAACTCCTGCCCTCTGTAGTAACCCTGTGTTATCCTTCCAGGTACCTGGGAATAACGAGACCCCTTACGTACCCTGTAAGGCAGAATGGGAAGTGTATGGCCAAGATGATCCTGTGTGTCTGGCTCTTGTCTGCCTCGATCACCCTACCCCCGCTCTTCGGCTGGGCCCAGAATGTGAATGATGAAAAGGTTTGTCTCATCAGTCAGGACTTCGGCTACACCATTTACTCCACAGCAGTTGCATTTTATATTCCAATGTCAGTGATGCTTTTCATGTACTACCAGATTTATAAAGCTGCCAGGAGGAGTGCTGCTAAACACAAGTTTACTGGTTTTCCCCGTCTGGAAGAAATGGAAGGGATTTCTGTGAATGGACTTGTAAAACTGCACAAGGAATCTGAAGAATGTACTAATTTTTCACGACTCCTAAAGCATGACAAGAAAAACATTTCCATCTTTAAAAGAGAACAGAAAGCTGCCACCACCCTTGGGATTATTGTTGGGGCTTTCACAGTCTGCTGGCTGCCCTTTTTCCTCCTCTCAACTGCAAGGCCCTTCATCTGTGGTACAGCGTGCAGCTGCATCCCACTCTGGGTGGAGAGAACATTTCTGTGGCTGGGCTATGCAAACTCTCTCATTAACCCTTTTATCTATGCCTTCTTTAACCGGGACCTGAGGACAACCTACCGCAACCTGCTGCAGTGCAGATACAGGAACATCAACCGCAAGCTCTCGGCTGCAGGCATGCACGAGGCTCTGAAGCTTGCAGAAAAGCCAGAATTCGTTCTGTAAGGTCACTCATCCTCTACTGTGATCATTTGTTGTTTTATCACATTGGCTTTTCCCCCACAGGTTTGAAAGAAGTGTTGTAGGAAGAACCAGTGGAGCACAGTTAATACAGTCATCAGGAAACAAGGTAGAGCCCACCAGCCTGGAAAAACAAGACCACCATCTAAAGAATTTGGGTGTAAGATGTGTATAAAAAAGGATGGAAGTGAAATGTGGTACAGGATGTTTGACCTGTAAGTGAGGAAAAAGCAAAGTTGGCCTAACCCATTTGTTTGGCCCAAAAAATGTCTAGTAGGTCTGAATGTTGGATGCACCTTGTGTCCCAGAGATTCTTTGCTGTAATAAAGACCTGAGAATGGTGAAAAGTTAATTTTCTTCCACTTCAGTATTACAAAAATAAGTCATTAAAGAAGAAGCTGAATCAAAGGACTTCTATTCCTTAGAAATATTCTTTATTATAAAACCCCATATGTTCATTAAACATTAATTTACTGGATTGCCTGGAAATGAACTATGTTGTGAAATTCAATATTGCCTTTGCACAGTAACTCTGGCACTGAAAGAATATGTTACATTTCCAATGTGATTAAAAGAGTTTGACTAAAGTCACATGGACCAGCACCTGCTGCTGCTTACAGCCCTGCAGCACAGTTAGCTGCAGTGCTGCTGTGCAAACCACACCAGGTAATCTTGTACTGTATTTCTAACACAAAAAATGTGTCTGACTGCAGTTTATTTCAGGAGCTGTCTGGTCTTTGTCCATCTCTTCATTCTTTAATTCTCTTGGCTTTCTCAGCTGAGCACTTCTCTAATCTAGATGGAGCCTGTCTGTGCACAAGTAATTTCTGTGATGTATGGCTAGTCCTTGTTCCACTTCAGTAGTTAATTTACTGTCTATTTGAAAGCTCTTCTACTTTCTGGGACTTCTTTCTCTTCTGAAGTCAGCAAAGCAAAAACAAACATAAGACCTTATAACTTCAGAGACATCTGGACTTTATCCTTAAAAATTGATTTTAATCATCACTTGTGCTTAAAGTGATTTAAAGCCTTGCTGTGTGTACGAATAAAGATAATTTACTTTTCTGGTTCTAGCTTTTTCTACCATCATTGCAGTTTGTCCAAGTATGTGATTCTTCTGACTTTGGTAACAGATCTCTTCTGTCAATGTAGCAGGGCCAAATAGTTTAACAATATTTAAAAAAAATATATAATTAATAATATTTGTTATATTAATATATTGCTAATAATGTATTAATATAACATGCAGTGATTTTGTAAGATCTATTATAAGATAGATATAAGATATTATAAGGTAAAATAAGATAATATAATATATTATCTCTATTATTGTAAGAGCTATTATAATAGCTTAAAATAATAATAAAACAACTCATAAGATCAAGATGAGTTCTTTGGCCCAAGTTTGCACTGCACACTGTGTTCCAACTGAAGCAGAGGATGAGGGTACATAACTGAACAAAGACTTCAAGCTGCAGAACTTGATCTGCTTTTTCAGATAATGGGACATCAGTGAGAAGACGTTCATTATCAAATTGCCTCAGCACCAAGTCCCACTTTGGGCTAACTTCTGTCCCTGCTTTCTCAAGTCTGAATGCAAAATGACTTCACTGAGCTCAGTGATGCTCCTTTGGGCCGAGCAGGGGGCAGTCAGTGCCAGGCCCCTTGCTCCAAGCACACAGATGTAACTGCAAACCCTTGAGCCTCGGGCCAAGGCTGATGTGCTGAGCCGTGCAAACTGAAACATGCTAAAGCAATTTTAGATGCATTCCTACACTGCAGAAGGGAGAACATTTTGGCCTCATTTTCAGAAAAGAATTGTAGAGTAAAAGGCTGTATTCCAGCTTCAAAACAGTTTTCTAAAGAAGTTTCAAACTGATTTGGGACAGTCCTATTTCTTTTCAATGTTCTAATATTATGCACGGGGACAAGAAGAGATTTGGGCCCAGAAGATCCAAAGGCTCTGGAGTACAGAGTTAACTCAAGCATATTTTCCATATTAAACATGAAACGATTGTTGTTTCTTTATTACTTATCAGAGTAGCTTGTTTGTTTGTTTGTTTCCAGCATAAATGAGATGTTTTCAAGTCTTCCTGTATTTTTTTTTTTTCCCTGTATAAGGACATACATGGGAATATACAAATAGATGTATCTGAGAAGATTCCAAGTGGGACTGTAAAACTCTGAAGGTGATTTTAGAATTCTGGACAGAAGTTTCAGTGTTTTTATTCTGAAGGAAAGCCTGAGAAGCTGTGTTTCCTCCTTTTTTCCTTTTCCTCCTTTTTTTTTAATGGAATATATGCCTTGTGAGTCAGAAATTGACATTTGCCCAGCTGTCACTAAAGGCAGTTGCTTTCCTCTGGGAAAACATCCTGCAGGAGTCCAGCTTTCCTCTACCATCTGTTTCAGGTAATGAGAGCCCAGGAAGGAATAAGAGTTGTTATGGTGTTTATACCAATCCTTGAAGTTTTTGGAAATAAACATCCATATTTGATCTCTGAATGTGTTTGGAAAGAAAAGAAAAACCAAAGAAAAAAACCTCCAAAACCCAAAACACTAGAAAGTTTCTTCATACACCCAAATTAAAATATAGACAAATGGAAGTTATTTTTAGATGGAGCTGTATTTGAGGGGAAAAGTAAAGTTGAGAAGATTAGAAGAATATCCCATTGCCCAAGCACGCAAAGAAGTTGAGAAGCAGAGAAAGTTTGCAGACAGAATTCTAATGGAAAGAGGCTTTAAGAAGAACAAGAAGGATAGAGTTGTTTGGGTTTGTGAACAGGACATTTCCCTTTTTTAAAAGATAAATAAACTGAACTGCATCACAATATCTAACTGCAGCAGTAGCATTTTTTTCACTTAGATAATTCACTACAGATCTGGTAAGGGTGTAATACAAAAATGGGTGAATGAGAAGATCATGTCAACATGTGCTTGTAGCAAATCCAGGAAGAGACTGCACTCTTGGTCTGTGTGTTCCTCCACGTGTTTCCAGAGGAAAGCCAGAAGGGTGAATCAAATAGATGGGGTTGTGAAAAAAAACCTAAATAAAAGACTCCAGGACCCAGCCAGAGCACAGGCAGGCCAGCATTACACTGCCCAAGTGAAGAAGGAGAAAGTGAGAATTGTACCCCCCTGCCTGCTTAGCACAGCTTTTGAGAGGGAGACTGTCTGTGGTGGGAGCCTCACTCCTGACACTTTCCCCAGCTCCCACCAGCTCCCAGCCCGCACATCTCACACTGTAACACAGCACTGGCACTTGAAAAACTCCTCTGTTCAGCAGCAGCCAGACTGGGGAGTGATAGAAACAGCAGAGTAGTAACACATGTGACTTGATGATATTATTATTATTATGCCTCTATTGCTTCACATTTCAGTTTCATAAAATGAAAAACAGTGTTTTGCATGCTCTGTTCAGAGCTAGCACCACCTGCAGAAAGATGTGTCAAGGAGCGGCAAATAAATCTACGGCAATGAGACAAAGAAGGGAATTATGGATCAAATAAATAATGCTGATAAAATCCACTCACTCTTTTGCCCCTTCTCCCTGGCAGGAAAACAGATTTCCAGGAAGCCGTTGCTCCAAGCAGTGTAGCACAATTTAAAGAACATTACTGAATGAAGTTTTTGAATTACTGACCAAGATGCTGCAGTTGCAGAGCTGGAAAGAGTTGGAAGAAATGCCATTGGTTTTTGTGCTTTCCCTAGCTATTAAATTTTCATATTATTTTTCTCATCTTTCAGGAAAAAAACCCTATTTAAATTACAGTATTCTCAAAGAAAGTGCAAGAACAATGTGTCATCAAATCCTCCTCACAGTTTGCTTAAGAAGTAATTCCTGTCTTTTAAAATATTTCTCAGAAAGACACAGAGAAAGGAAAAAATTAAGAGAATTGGGGAATGGTTTTAATATGCAAAATTATTCTTATTCTGGAATAGAAGACCTCTTGTTTCAAATGCTGATGAGGTAGGGATTGCAAGGACTAGATTTTTTTTTAAGAGAATGGCTAAAACAAGTAAATTTAAAAATAGCTTGAGAAAAATTGAATCAGAAAAGTAATCTTTAAAATTTGCAAGAAATACAAACTTAGGTCCCTCTTTATGGTTTTAAATCTTCTAAGGTTGTTATCACCCCTAAAGAGTGGGTTCAGCATGAAGCTGAAGTGAATTATATTTTCTATATCCAGTTCCTAAACTTTTGCCAAATGGGCCTGTCATTGTCCACACCCAATGTTCATCTGCTCTGCTCTTTCACTGAAGCCCTTCTCACATAGGGATGGTTCCAAAAGGACAGAATGGCTTTTATTTGCTGAAAACTGAAAAGATGATTATGATTCCCAGATTCATTTCTCAGTGCTGCAAGCTAAAAATCCCCCATTGAGCTACCTTGAAAAGATATTAATATATGGTGATTGCTGAGGGTAATATTTTGATGATTTGTGTAACATTGTGACTTTACTGATTGAAATTACAATTTCTCTCTTTTGCAATCTTTCGCATAGAGCTAGTCGAGTTCAGAAAAAAAAGAATACGAATGTATCAAAGTTTCCAGAAGAGTTCATCCAGTTTTATAAACCAACATACCAGACTGAATAAATATTTTGCGTTTATTTTTCTATCTACTCAGTCAAAATCAACGATATTTCATTAATTCAGTAGTTGTGTGGTCTTGCTAGTTCCAGGAAATCGTGTTTACAGTATACTTATTTTTACCTTTTGCAAGAGAAAAGAAAGCAAGCCACTGAAATATTCTTAGTTCAGCCCTTTTGAAAAATCTCTTTTGAAGCATGGAAAAATATAAAAGAATGCATCTGGATAAACTCATTATGGCCTCAGAAAACTTGGCATCTTTGGCTAAACTAACCAGGTCTGTGTAAAAGCAACAGGGATTCCTCAGTCAAATCTACCATCCTGAAGATGGTTGCAATACAAAATAAGGCAAATTAAATCAACATTCAGTTCCCAAAAATAGTTGCAAAAGCTGACAAATCCATAATTTTTTTTTCCTGTCTTCAAAGAAAGCAGTAAATGCAGCAAGTGAAAATCATGCTAAGGACCTTTCACTTGTCATTACAAGAAAAAAAAAAATCAGAAGTTCAATTATGCACATAAAGTTAATGCTGCAAAATAATAAATTTTTTAAAATATTAATATGCTCATTCTGAAATAGTCTCTTGTCAGCCCACGAAAGAGAGAAACAACATTCTCTAGGGAAAATTATATAAAATCCAGAATTTTATTCTGGCATTAAAAGAAAATCTACTATTGCCTAGAGCATAGAATTTAAAATGTCTTTGTCTTTTCTTTATATCTAGTGTTGAACTTGGATATGATTACCAGCCGTCCTTTAATCTGGATATTTCTTACTAGGATGTATTTTAATGTAATAAAATATTTGAAATAAGTGAGAATGCAGGTTTGTCTGTAAAAATGCCTACTCTTGAAACTGTTAGAGATGTGAATAATTCCGTGGTTTGAAGAGGGAGGCTATAACAAGACGGAAGAGCAGCTTGCTGCAGGACTGCAGAGGGATGCCCTGGAGCCCTGCAGGTGTTTGTGGTACAGCATTTTAGCCTGCCTGCTGTATAAGAATGCTCTCCCCTTCGCCCAGCTTGAGGAGAGAGGCAGGAATTTGTATATTCCATGCAAAGGTTTTGCAGAAATTCTTTGTCTACAGGCAGTTTTATGGAAGCAAGGCAGAAGCCTTCATTACTGCTCTGGCTCCTTTCTCTCTCTCTCTCTCTCTCTCACACGAGGTCTCCATGAGTGGTGGCACGTGGAGGTTTGTGCTGCCACCAGAGGCTGGAAGGCTGCACCAGATGCAGGGCTCTCAATAAACTCACCTATATTTAGTGAAAGAATTTAGGGCTTTTGCCACTAAACTATGTAAAACAGACTGAGAACTTCCTCACTTCTCCCAACAACCCAAAACACCAGCTTTCATCTGATGCCCAGACCCTGGGGAAATGACTTCTATTTCCCCTGGAAAATGGCCTCTGTTTGTGGCCACTCGCCCTGGCCGAGCCTGGCCACCCAAGCTAGAAATTTCCAAATTTTGCTGGATTTCTCCAAAACTAAAGTGGTCAGAAACTAGGCCAATGAGTACAAAGGACCAAAAGCCCCCAGAATTCTCCAGTTTCCCCCAGCTTCCTCATTTGTGTGGGATTTTAGAGAATTATCTCAATAGACATGATCTAATTGCTTCTTGAGAAATGTTTCCATTTATTTCAGTGGTATATTTGGTCAGAGCTTTTAGTTGCTCCAGGATATTTCTCATCTAATTCATCCACTTTTTTAACAACAGGAGAAGTTCTGATTTCTCCACGGAAAAAGAGTCATGACCAAATGTGCTTCAAAGTAGCCAGAAAAAGTTAAGCCAGACCAGGGAGAAGAAAAATGAAGAACTGGCTTCTGAAGAACTGGATAGATTTGTAAAATGTACTTCATCTTCCTTTGATGGGAGTGTGCTAAAAATATTCCATGAGCTCAATACATTATATTAGATACATTTCTATTGGAAGTACTCACATCTTGTTTGTTATGGAGGAAAATGCTGTTACAAGCAAATGAAAATATCTTCCTGCCTCAGAAAGCCAAATAATTTCAGCAATAAGTTTGACATGGGGTGGAGGGAATGACACTATAACTCAAAGATAAAGCCTTGTACAGATTTCCACCACATTTAACTACATAGAAGAACATTTGTATGTTTACCATGCTTGTGGATCCCAGCATTGGTATTCATATTCAGGGATTGTCAGTGATACTGAATGTATTTTGCTGTACTAAAAAAGCGAGTTTTTCCGGCAAATGCTGTCTCTGTGGATGCTTTCAGAGCTTGTGTTAAAGAGATGCTATACACCTCCAATGGGATTGAAAATTACAACAATAAAAGACCAATTTTTGTTAAAGATTTCTGTTGTATTAAGTAAATGTCTGTCACTTGCTACATACGTATGGTTGGTTCTCCCAAACTTTTGTGAAAAGCTGCTTTCAGTTACGCAGTGATAAAAGTTAAGGGACAAAAGTAGAATGCACATGTATTACACCACAGCTAATTTACAAATATGATTGCTTTGCTTTAATGTAATTTCCATTACCTGCCAATTTATAAATTGCTGTCATTTCAATTCAAATATGTATAAAAGGCTGGAGAATTTCCACAGCACTTTGCTTTTTGTCTTACTGGCTAGCTAGAGAGAGAATTAATTTTTTTTTTCTGAAAATACATTTAAGAAATGTTATTTCTGCCAGTGGTTCGTTATAATTAAAATGGATCCCTTTGGCTTGACAAAAACTAAACAGGTGAGTATAAATGACCATTTTTCCCCAGGGAAAATGGATTCAAGGCATTATTTCTTAAGCATAGCTTTTAACATTTTTTTGTTTAGTTTTGATTTTTTTTGAGCTGCTCATATTCATCTCCCTTCAGAGTTTCTAAACTATGCACGGTTATACAATGCACAAAGCAGAAGCCTATCCCGTTCCCAAAGTCTGTCTTCTTCAAAGGTACATCTCAATGAGCACTTGCCTTATTTCCATAGCTGTGGGATTTGTGATAATTTAATCCTTGCAGTTTAACCAAAAAGCTGCTGGTAAATCATCCAGTGGCTACATGTGCCATTGGGGCTTCAATTTCCTTTGTTTATTTCAATATAAAAGTTCACCATAGCTTCCTAAATAAGGAGTCAGACATACCTGAACAGGCCAATTAATTTCTTATTGGCAAGGAATCAGCATAGGAAGCAAATCAATATGTGAAGCCTATGTAAAACCTAGAACAGAGAGCCTAATCCTTATTCTCCCCACGATCCTGACACCCTGAGATGACTCCTGTGGTTGCATGAGAGCACCAGAGGGGCAGATTTTCATTTCACTCGGTCAGCAAGACCCATTTCAGTATCTTAATGATAGAACTACTCACTGTGAACTCTGCATCTGAAACAAAATGAGTTGCACAGTTTATTTCATTTTCCAAAGGGAATGACACAGAAATGCTTTTTACTTGGTCAGCCTGAAGTATTTAACAGCAAAAGGGGCAGTTATTGGCAGTGGCCAGTGGACCAGTTCTGGTTGCATTTTATGAGATACATTCAGAGGAACTCAGCTGCAGGCAAAACTACATTGACAGATAATATTGTAACTGAACCTAGTGAGAAAGGGAGATGATAGTTTCACAAATGTAACAAGAAAAAAAAGGGGGGAAAAGTAGGGGAGGGGTTTAATTTTTAAAAAAACCCCAAACGTGGCCATACTCTGAAACTCATTTTCAAGCTTTATGGTCTCAGCTACATGTCCATTTCACAAAGGCAATGAAGCAATTTTACTTTGTTGAATTAGACTGTCATTTTCCTTGTTCATGATGCTGTGTCAAGACCTTAACTTGAAGTGAAATGGAAAAATTATATGTTATATGAATATTTTAAAGCATTAAAAAAATACTCAAATAATAAATAGCTACCCATAAAATTTTTCTGTGAAAATTTTTGAGGTTTTTAATGTCATTATTTTAAGCATAAGGGAAAATGTGGGTTTTAGGAGGAACTTAATAGAAGGCAAATGAGTCAGAAAGAGCTTTTGGCTGCTAGGGAGCTACAGCTCTAGGCAGATATATCTATGCATATATATATATATATATAAAACACACACACACACACACTTATGTCCCTTGTATTTTAGGATGGTACTTGCTCATGAAAACAAGGTAATGAATCTATTACTACCTGATAAGTATTTGTTTATTTCACTACCTATTACAGAATCTCACAGAAATTACCAGGTTATCTTAGGACAGGCTGTGGCATCACAGACCTATAAAGCTGCAGTTCTACCTGTTCTACCACAAAAAGTTTTTCACCCAGGGTCTTTCAGACACAAACAACACAGAGAGGACGAGGAACCACACAGGTCTGATACTTTGCCATAGGAGAGGAGGCTCATTTTTTTTCCTGCTGTGACTCTCAGGTCTGTCACCTCTCAAACCAATGTACAAACTCACACGGCAGCTAGGAGAGAGACCCAAGGCTAAGTGCAAATACCAGCAAATAATGCACACAATATTTCAGACGATTAGGAAAGAGATAAGGCTGTTCAAAAGAGGTCAGGAGATGAGATAGTCTGGTGGGATAAGGAGCTGAGCTGTCAGTAGCTCCTGTAGCCCCCACGACAAGGGCAGCACAGGGACCTGCCTCACCCTGGGACAATCCAAGGGTCAGGCTGTGGATTCAATGACAGCAGAGTGGATGATGCCAGGAGCAAGGCTCTGAAGCACTCTTCTGGATCTGCATAGAATGCCTCTCTAGCCCTGTCACTAAAAACTGTGAGCAGTTTGCATCTTCACAGGGCTGCCCTGTGGTAGTTACCATTGCATTTATCAGTTACCATAATAAATTACTTTAAAAAATTGCATACCTCTTGATCTTTCACTATCCACCTGATCCTGTCTTTTCCCCACATACTCTTGTGATTAGCAGACCACTGACATATTTGCTGGACAAGCCTACTACACCTTTATTATATCTCTCCTGCACTTCCCTTATCTATTTTTTCCCAGATTAATCTTTTATTCTACAAACTTAAAGCCTTTTCCTAGCTGTCCCCTTGACTATACTGTAAACTTCTTACTGAATAATGATTAATTTAGTGATTAACTTGCTTCAGACCTGAGAAAAAATAAATTCAGTGATAAAAGAAGAAAGTTTCTTTTTATTATCACAATATACACTGATAAAAAAGTTACATGGAAGCACAAAAATAATATCTACATATACTATGTAAAATGTCCGATGAGTTCAATTTTAAAAGATAAAAGTGAGTTCTATGTATTATTTCAGCCAGCTGGGACTTTTAATATGCAAAATTCACTGGAGGATTGTGATGGAGCTCCATTTTAGGTCATATATTTTACCTTGACAAGGTCTGGTAAAACATAAAGATGGGTAACCTAAGACACTCTTTTCCCCAAATAACTTACCAAGAAATACAAATATGATGAAATTAAGCTCTTCACATTCTAATTAGTCTGTGCTGAAAACATTTAATATCTTTTGTTGTAATATGAGTTTATTTGTAAGAAAAAGAATTGCTGCCACTTACATTGCAAATTATTCAAATTTATACAGCAGACTAATTTAGTAGAAAAGGAAATAGGGGTCTTTTGTATTAGGTACCAAGTTATGCCTTTAAAATGTATAAGCCTAGAGGAATATTAAAATGTTAATTTGGATAGTATTTAAAAGGTAATTACTTTTATACAATAAAATAAGAAGTCTACTGAATACTAATCCCTGTTTCATGTGCTTTTTTGAACTAATGCTACATTAAATAGAGAATCCATTTGTTTAAGTGATTTTAATTTAGATACATGGAAGACATTATCATCTACAAAAATGTCTGGGTTTTTTCAGCTCAGCTAATGGAAAATCCTCACTGTATTAAATTTAATGCTAAAGAAAGTACCTATATTTGTTGGAGAGCACTGAACTGGAAGAATGAGAGATTTTTAATGACTCTTCTGAAGAAAGCGTGGTTTGGTTGCTCAGCACAAGTGCTGCTACAAAGAGCACTGGCAGGGGCCATATGGAGCAGGTTGAGACTGATTGCTCCTAAACAAAAGCTGATTTCATCTATTCCAGCCTTTCCAGGGAAGGGTGAATGTGGAAAAATTGTATAGGCATTTCAGTCCAGAGAAGACTGCTCAGACTAGCCAGCATATTTTCCCAACTTCTTGAATTATATAATCTAACCCCTTATCTATGATAATCTTTTCAATGCATAGAGGCATCCATCTTGGGACATCCTCAGAAAATGATATTCTGGTGTTTTATAATGTATTTCATTCATGCTAGTGATTTTTTAATTTTGTTTTTAAATTTGTTAAATCGATGCTTATTTCTTTAGCCAGGATCTTTTCCTGTGGTTGACTACCTATATGAATTGTTTTGTTAAAAATACCACTTATCTAAGTCGGGTATTTAGCCAAATAAACATTAATTATTTCTAGCTGAATCAAAAAGGCCAATAATGCTCTTTAATTTGTAAGAAAGCCAGAGATATATTTTGGGTTTTTTTTTCAACGTATTATAAAAAAGATTTTTAGAAGACAGAGTGTTTTGAAACTGCTCTCAAAAAATCAGTTTCTCATGTAACATCTCAGTTGTTCTGAGCAAATCTCATCTCTTATAGTTTAAATTACCAGATTCAGGAAAGATGAAAAGCACAAACAGCAGCAGGGGCTGTGGTGAGAAATGCCCTCAGAGAAAAGCTGCACTTGAGACACTGAGTGCGTTTGTGCCACTCTCCGAAGCAAAGGCAAAGCAAAGAGGTGGCAGCTGTGTCCTCATCCTGTGGCCCTCCCCAGGCCTGAATGCAGGAGGGCCCAGGGCAGGATGCCCCCAGCAGCATCCCGAGCTCCTGGGGAGCAGCAGAGTGCCAGTGAGGGGTGGCACACACGGCACACCCCTGCCCTGGCACACCCCTGCCCTGGCACACCCCTGCCCTGGCACAGTGCAGAGCTCAGCAGCTTTGCTCTTCTCAAGCTGTGTATCTACTGAGCATGACTTAATTTTCAGAAAGAATATGAAGCCCTTTAAAAAATTATTTCTGATCAAGTTACGGCCAGTGCAGGTGAACCACATAAGAGTCTTTCACACAGTGAAACTCAGGTTGATCTATGCTTAAAATGTTAGGAACCTCTCTGTTCTCCTAGGCCATTTACATATGCCCACTCTATATTCATTAGTTTGACATTTACTGCTTTTATTCTGTCAGCAGAAAGATGACTTGATTTTCACTGTTGCTATTACAATGTCACAGGTATAATAGCTCCATGAACAGTGCAATACATTTACAGAGAGAATAAAATATGATTTCTGAGGAGTAATTGCTGGTAGGGAACTAAATTTTAATAACAACTTACAAGTTGGCAATTAACTAAATAGAATTATTTTATTATCATGAATTATAGATGAATCATTAGAGACAAACCCCCAACAAAAAACTTATCTCTCATCTAAAACATTATGAAAATAAAGATAGGTGAGTGATCATTTTCTTGAAAAGGACAGCAAAAGTGAGAAGCAATCCAAGAAAAAAAATGGTAGAAAATTTGTTACCTGTTTCAAATCACTCTGATTTGAAGAGCTCTGATGCTGGTAAAGATTGTTTTCAAATTAGTGTGTGATAACAAAGTGAAACAAAGCTCTCATTTTGATGCATATATGCCCAAAAAAAATAGTAATTTTTGAGCAGAAATATGATATATCTAAAAAAAACTTACCCTGTGGCAAAAGTTTTGCAGGACTGAATGAAATATTTCTGGAATTATGATCCAATAAAGCCCTACCTAGCTGCCACCACAGCATGGGTACATCTGATCTGTCCCTTCCCTGAGCTGCTGCAAGGCACAGAGGAGTGCAGAGGCAGAGCCAGCCCACACCACCAGCTGTGCCTTGCCAGGCCAGCACGGGGACCCTGCATCCAGCAGAGCCAGAGCTCTGCACCTCCTCACCCCGCCTTGGAGAGATGGTTGTGGCAGGATCTGGGTTTCCCATAAAGTGCTCAGACCACTCAGGACATGGACAAGCTGTGACCAAGGCTGACACCAGATCCACTTCCTTCCCTGGAGACTGAGAGCATTAACAAGCTGTTCCAAGGGTCAGAAACACTGCCTGCCCTGCTGGGGAGCACCTTTGCAGAAAATAATTCAACAGCAATTGGACCAAAATGGAACTGAAGGAATGCATGACTCCACAGCCTACTACTTCAGATGCTAATTTACATTTAAGGAGTTCTTTATCCAGTGAATGTATTGTAGTACAGCCAAAGTTGTGGATAAAATTCTGGGAGTAGAAAACAGGACTCAAGTTTACTGTTTCCCAGATGAGCTTTATATCACCCTATAGAATCATTAAGCACAGCCTGAAAAATGTAACTTTCTGCTCCCTCTAGGGAGGGCTTCAGACCAGAGGCAGTTCTGCAGCCATAACATACTGGTGTGATATTACCAGCCTCAGGGAGGCCTTATGAAGGATGTGTGACATCCTGACACTCAGCAGCTGGAATTCGTGAGAAATTGGGCAAACTCCGTTATTTGGATTTGTCCTAATGAATTTATCCCTGATTCCTGGCTATCCACAAAAGTTTAGATGGCAGAAATACTTTCACTTTTACAGCTGAAGCTAGAAAAGTGCCTGTTGCAAATAATAAACTAATATTTACATACTATAAGCTTGGATTTGGCAGGGGAAGCCTATGTAAGACTCAAACTCAAAATGCAACATTGAAAACATGAGAAATTAAAATTACTTTTACAACTTAGCGTCTCTTAGTCTTCTGCTCCAATATGACTTTCCCGAGTGAAAGATCTTCAAACCATTGAGCACAAAAGCTTTTGTATAAGACAAGTTTTAAAATGTTATTCAAAATTACTCTGTTGCCACAAAGGTACATTCTAGCCTTTATAATGCTCCCTTTAGAACAAACCCAGATAATTGGCAAGACAAAATTGTTTGTTAAATTATCACCTAGAAGTGGTGGTGAATAGATTATAATTTCCTCTATTTCCAGGAACTGGCCTACCTAATTTACTAGTTAAGCAGCACAGCAGATTGCAGAAGAAAAATAACCTGAATGAGCTCCAAAAATATATTTCTCTTTATCTGCTATAGTTCTATAAACTGCAGCTCACACAGATAAATCTTTTTCCATTTAAACTTCAAACTCTTATCTTCATGTTCCAGTCTGTAGAGCCTAAACTGTGATTTAGTGAACAAAGTAGTAGAAAAGACTGACTAGTTCTGATAAAACACAGAGAAAGATTGAGGCTTTATTGCAGAAAATGGTCCTGAGATTACTTGGGACACAAACTCCTATGGATATCTCTGTCCTCCAAGTGACATTTGATAATATTTCAGCCTTTCTAATTTGTAGTACAGATGTTGCTTCTTGGCTAGCAAAGCCTTTGAAAGACACTGGAAGACATTGACCCTTTGTGGTTTATAGTGGAACAAGCAGCTCTGCCTCTTGCTGGTGCCAAACAAAGATCATTGCTGGCTGCCTAATTTGGATCCATAAAGGTCCATAAAACAAATTTTTTCCAGTTGTTTATTAAAAGAAGAAAGATTAATTTTTTTCCCTATAGGAAGATAAGCCAGGGCATAATTTTTTCTTAATATGGATTTTCCCTCAGCTCACAACCAGCTTAAGTTGATGAGCCTGTGATTAATAAAACATCCTGTAGGTTGCACAGTTGAATCTGGGTGCACCTCCTGGCATCATGTACACCAGGCCAGTAGTTAGTAAATTTTAGTGTATTCTTACAGAAAGATTACAAAGGTCAGAAAAGTTTATTTCCTATACTTTCTTGGTCTTCCATGATGATTATTCAGCTCAGAAAAATTTATACTTTCATCAGTTCACTTTCTCTTTTGAGTTATTTTAAAAATCAGCAGTTAGACCAATTCTTAGCTGTGGTGCAATACTGGTAAACTGAAAGTTTCAAACAGTCTTTTTCCTCAAGATTTAAGCCAGCAAAAAATAAACCCAAAGTTAACAGATCAGTTTTAGTCTTTACATTTCTACTTCCTGCTGTCTTTGAAAAGGACTAATTCTCATTAATTAGAAATTATTGATAAATTTTGATACTTGCCTTTGCTGACCAAATGGATATGATGCAGATGTTCAAGAAGTTATATAATTTAATGCACATGTACTTAGAATCTTAAAATTGAAGTGTTGTAACTGGTGAATGACATCTCTAATTAAATATTAGCAGATCCAAGCTACAGATTAAAGCTGTTTTTAACTGGTGGTATGCATCCAGCTGTTTTTAGATTGGAAACTGAAATTTAATGGATTTGGAGAAAAACAACATTTTATAATTGATTTGTTGAGTAACACAAAGGAAAAGGAATTTGGCGTGTCTTGCACTTCAAAAACTTTTATTCAACAATCAAACATTTAATTACCTATGGTAACAGGACCAGTATTTGAATGGGCTGAACGAAAATTTTCTCGGTCCCTCTGTTCCTCAGTGTTTCAGAAGTGATTAGTAACAAATAATTGCACATTTTATCTATGGATTCAAAGAAGAAAAGAAGCTTTCTTAGTTTTACAGAGAATTCAGCTGAAAACAAGGCATCTTATCTGAGATCATATTTACTAAAAGCTGGTCTGGCAGTCAAAGGCACAGTTGAGTCAGATTTGTGGTTTGATACTTCAACCAGCTCAATAATATGACCCTTTGAGTTTTGATCCTAGATCAATGGATTTTTAAGGAGCAACTTTGAAAAGAAATGTCAGCAAATATTTTATCTTTAGTTTTTTTTTTTTTTTCCATAATTTTCTTTCTCTGTAACCTTTTTGCATGTATCAGTTCACTCCACTCACTTGTGTTTTAAAGTGCTGTTCAGGTTTTCAATTTAAACTGCAGTGTAACAGTCTTCTGTGTAGTTTAACTAGCATTGAAATTATTTTAAATATTAACTTAAATAAAATCCAATATTAGAAAATGAACTTATTCATATACAAGAATCCTAACAGCACAATTATAATAGAAGAGATAGCCTGAAATATTTTGTGAATATTTGAGAATGGATATAGAAGCAGGAAGATGTAAAGAAAATCAGAAAGCCCATTTTTAATTTAGCTATTTAGGCAGGAATGAGTATGAAATCACATTACTGGGTAGTGATAGTGCTGGCTGTCAGGAGGTGACAGAGCCATGACTGGGAATCTGATTTTTGCATTTCTCCTAGGAAAGTTTTCTGTAAAGAAACAGTTTCTAACCAAGGTGACAAGCTGGTGTATTACTATTAGCACATTCCCAAAAAAGTTTCACAATTAGATGTGTTTGAAGGCAGCTTGCATGCACTGAAGTGAAATATCTCAAATTATTTCAGATAAAATACTTTTTTGTTTGATTTTGTAAACTGCAGGTACAGTCTGCTCTTCTCACTTCACTAAGTCTTGGTGTTATTTCACTGGTAGGTAATTAGTTCAGATAAAAGGCCTTTAGATCTTTGAAATAAATCAATTTATATATCAAGAATGCTGATTTAGAAAAAAAAAAATTCTTCTGATTATGAAAATACATGTAATGAATGATCAGCTCTGGGCATTGTGACCCAAGTGCACTAGTTCAGATGAAGAAAATTCTCACTATTGTCACAATTATTTTATAAAATTCTTGAATTTCTAAATTACTCTCCACTAAATTTATAATTTCAACAGGACCTCTGGGGGCAATACCCCACTTTTAGGCTATTTTCAGCATTCTGTTGCTTTCCTTTGCCTAGTAATCACTGTGTCATCTTTCTGTCATACCACCCACACCTCCAAATCCTCAATATATTATGTTTAAATTTCTCTTTTCTAAACCTTGACTCTACCAATATTTTTCTCTATTCAGTTCAATACAATGCCACTGAAAAAATTTTTGTAGATCCTCTTTGCTCCACCATCTAATTCCTGTGTTGGTTGTCTCAAAAAGGCATATAAATGGAATGCAATGCTAGAGTGTCTGAAGAGACACATTAGCATTAATTAAGAGGAAACACTACAGAAAGGTGACTTTAATGTGCATCTCCTCTCGTTGTCATTCAGCTTAGTGCATAGTTGTCTTGCAAAGGAGGCTTTAAGTTCCTATTTACAATTAATTAGAATTTAGATTTGAAATAAAAAATTTAGTTACATAGCAAAAGTTGCACAGAATGAACATTTTATCCATTGTACTAAAACTTAATTCTTCTTTGTGATTCTTCTGTGCTGAACTGATCTATTCTGAAATGCCAATACTCACTGGCAGCACCAGAACACTGACAAGCCAAAGGAGAAAAATAATGTTCTTGTAATGGATGTGATGCTGAATAGAAAACAGTCCAGAAGAGAAACTTTAATACTAATGTTAGTCCACTAATTAAACAACCATTTAAAACCATTTGTTCTTGTCACATTCAGTTAAAAAAAATTTTAAAAAGAGCAACATTTAAGAAGTTAGAAGTTTAATTAAGAGCTTTAAAAAAACCAGTAATATTTTACAAGAATAGTGCAGTGCTAGAAAAGGTTCCAAGTTTAAAAAGGCTACATTTGGTTCTTTGGCTTCATTTACATGATTTTACGTGAATATTATCACCAAGGGATGCTTTTCTTTCTAAAGCAGGATTTCAACTTTTCAATCAAAAGAACACAAACGGCCTGTTCCCCTGTGCTAGCTATTTTCAGGAATTATTGACTAATGCAAATGGCAATAGACCCCTCATTACTAATTAAACATCCAGCAGCTGCAAAACAGGGGAAATCTACATTGAAAAACTAGATGACAGTCACCAGAGGTCATATTTTTATCATACAACCATCAGTTTCTGTTTCCTCGATGCCACTAGAAAATATTTGAGAGGGAAATTGTAACAAATCAAACTAGATGTGCTAGTTGCTCCTAAATTAATTTGAGCTCCAGAGTGTGATCATTTCAAGAGCTCCACAGGTGGAGGAAGGGATGCCCAGCAGATCACCAATAACACCCAGCTCTGCACAGAGCCCACTGATGGAATTCCTGATGGAATGATTCCCTGATGGAATCTGTGCTGGGGGCTGTGCTCCAGCTTTAGAGCCACGAGTATCTTTTTCCAAAGCACCTCTAACTTCTTAGGTTTCAGTAGGTGTCTGCTCCCCCAGCCAGCAGCCCTGCTGAGGGGCTCATGTGCTGGACCATGAATCCCCAGAAGAATTACTTGTGGAGTTAATTGCAGCAACAACAAAAGCAGGGAGGCAACGTTTTATGCATCATCCATATGTAGCACATCTAAAATTAATCCAGCAACAAAAAGTACAGATGGAAAGGGCCCAACTGTTGCTATTCTGATGCTGACAGCTTTCAGAAGAATATCAGCAATTTTTGAAAATCATCCTGGCTCCTTTGATTGGAAAACATTTTCAGGCACCATCTGAACCTGCTGCAATGTGATTAAGGTGGATAAGCCATGGTTTTTCAGTGCAGAACATTGCTGGAATCCACCTGAAGAAGGTGCACTACTTAAACAGCAAGTATACAACATTCTACAGCTTTGGTTTAGAAAGCAGAGGAACACTTCTGCTTCCAACTCAATTTTTTCCAGTATAGATTAAAATGTTGGGAAATTTGAGACATACTAAGCACTATTTCTATCCTGCTCTGTTCAGCCAACCTTACTAACTGCTGCTTTGGAAAGTAAAAAAAATGAGTGGTTGGCAGAACCAGTGACAGAGAATTACATCATTGTCCCTGTCTTAAATCCATGTAAGGTTGGTTATTTGTCAGGCACTCACATCAAATTCACACAATGCTTAGAGCATACATTTGTTTAATATATTAGAGCTTCACTGCAAAGCTAGGATTGATCATGCAAAGAAACACAACTGGAAAAAAAACCCCAATCAGTTGCAAAATAATTGTACTCCTGGAAAGGAGAGGCAAAAATTGAGAGAATGGCTCATGGCAGAAAGTTACAGAGGTAAGAGTAACTAACTTTGTACTTACTGCTTATTCCATGAGGAAAAATTATAGAACATCATAAATTTAAGAATGTCACAAAGTCACAATGGTCTACAAGAGCAAAAATTTCTTTTACACCCTTTTCCCAGAAGCTTATTCTAAAAACCAGGCCAAATGCTCCAATGCCCCCAGCCCCTCTCAGCCAGCAGAGGACAGAGCAAACCATCCCTCCTTTCTGGCCAGCCCAGCTCCAGCCTGGACTGGTGCAAAGCAGCAGAGCCCCCAGACCCACCAGGCACAGCAGCACAAGCAGGCTCTGCTCCAGGTATCCCCTCAATCCCTCTCCACAACCTGATTGTAAGGAGAACTTGGATGTGCTGAGCCTGACAGAAAGGAACAAGAGCGACCTTTTGCTCCTCTCCATGATTCCTTAACATAACTGCTGCTTGTTCAAACATTTGAATTCAGCAGTGTTGCTGTGGTACACCTCCTGAGTAATACAGCTGGCTGCCTTCTGATCTTGTCCTGACTGTGCCAGGTCCTTATGCACATTATATTTCCATGCACATTATGTTTCCATGCACATGGTAGAGGAAGCGAGACACATCAGGGAATGCCCCTCTGAGCACTTGTCAGCTACGTGGGCCACAAAAACCCCTGAGATGTGAAGCAAATAAAATACAACTCCTACAAAGCGTTACCTCAGCACACTCCACTTGCAGACTCAGAGGAGCCTTTTGCATGCACAAGCAGCAGTTGCTGGGGGGAAAAAATAGCCAGAAAAATATAGTTTGTCCCAGCACTACACAGAAAGGGCTGCCCCCTGACTGGTGGTCCCCTGCCTCCCACACAGGAATCTGCAGCAAGGCAGATGCAACTGGTTTTTCCCTTGCTTGGAAAGAGCAGAGTCAGATTCTGGTGTCTTTCAGGGAGGCTGCCATGCACTCTGTGTCGTGATGTGTTTGACCTGAACTTGAGAGGAGCTGAATCATTTGGACTGTACTTCACCTCCTTCATGCTTGGGAAATTCAGCTGAAGTCTAATTCCTTAAGCAAGCATAGTCCTTGTCAATATTTGTATTCCTAAATCCCACCTCTATTTGCATATATATTGCTAGGCTGAATAATTTGTTAACAGTCGCAACCGAAGTTAATATGAAAAGGCTGCAATTGAATAATTTGTTTTGCTTTTGTGCTTTGTTATTATGACTAGTACTTGTATATAAATCATGAATCACTACATGGCCTGCAGATACCATACACACCCACAATGAGCCATACCTACTTTGAACATATTTTTTCACAGACAACAGCCTGCTTATCTTTGAGACCTCTGCTCTCCACAGGAAGTCTGACCTCAAATATTGCTTGTAAATCACTGAACTTTCAAAACAAAGCTCATTTACAGTGATCTACATGATTAAGTTAGAGATACTCCAGTAGTAAGAAGCTACATTCATATTTTGACACTCAGCAAAAGAAAATTATTCTAGCAAAATTATTTGTTTTACTATATTTTATTATCTGGGAATTATTCCAAGTAAAGAAATGTTAAGGAGCTTAATTAATTTATCATTCTGCAATTAGTTTGATTTTGTAAAGATATCTGAATCATCCCCAGAGTGATTTGCCCAGGCAATAGTAATTCAACTTTAGTCTCAGGGCAAACCAAAATAACAGACATTATCAGGATAAAACATTAATGGTCAAAATGAGAGTTAGAAGCTTCAGGAATGTCCGGACAAAATATAAAAGCTTATTTAAGAGATTGTCATCCTACTTTTGCAGATCTGGTCTTCATCTTTTTGCCTCCAAACAGAGAATATGAAACACATTCTACCAAATGGTTCTGTTTTTAAATGGTTGCAAAAAGTTGTTTATCAACTTTATTCTTTGGATAAAAATATCTTAATTTAAGCAAATAATAATTTTATTGATTTTTTTTAAAGCAGGTATTCTGCTCAAAAATTATGATCACTTCTTTAGATTGAGAGAAAAAAGTTACATTTTTCTATTTGGTCTATCAAGTCCAGAACTTTAACTGAAAATTGCAACATCTCCAAATGCCTTTAAAGGCTGTGTCTATGACTACTACCAGTCCTCAAAATACACAGATCCCATGCAAGACACTTAAGAAATGTTATTACCTAAACCCTGATTTGTTAAATATGAGAAGTTTGCATTAAAACCAAATTACTTTCAAAATAAGATCGTTCAGAAAGAGTCAACAATTTGCAATTAAACACCTTCTTTGCCTGCAAAATGAAGTTATAGAAAAAAAAGTTCTGGTATCATAGTGGTATTTCCAGCTTAAAACCTGTCTCCATAGAAGACAAACATGGTAACAATTCTTGAAAAGAATTTAGACTGCCTTAATGCAAACCCATGTGCATTATGTAAAGAGAGCTTTAACCTGTTCATCCAACAGCATTTTATTTTTTTGCAGTTACAGAAACACAGATATGATTTTTTTATGTGTCTGTGTGGAACCAGAAAGGGATGGCAGGCGTGAGCATGGCTCAGAGCTCACTGATTAGGGCACTCCTTTAGAAGCAGAGTGCTAGTTTATGGTTTGTGTTCCAGGAATGTTTAATTTAATTTCCAAGGTACTCAAAGAAGGAACTAGAACCAGTGACTCTTGTCTCCAAGGTTAATGCCCTGCTGGTTATAATGCTTGGACCTGACCTGACTGCACTTCCAGGCCACTGAATGATTTTCTGCTCAAGAGAACTCAAAGTGGACAAGGGAGGTGTTCCCCCCTTGCTATGTGGCCTGGTGCTCTCAGAGATTGAAAGAGGGAATTTTAATTATCTCAGACTTATTTAAAAATTGAGCTTTTCTTTCCTACATGAAGGTTCTGTAATGCCACATCAATGGATTCTGTGACAGGGAGGCAAGGAGGGGGATGCTATTTCATGCTGTTTTGAGAGAAGCCCTGTTCTGTCAGCAGACTTTAAAGTATTTTCTGAGAATGATGTGTGGAGAGATTTGCAAGACCTGAAAACCACACTATACATTTAAAACGCTTTTAGAAAATCAAGTAAAAATGTTAATGACTTTCAAGGCAATTTTATTTAGGAAGGGGGAGCTCGATGAGACATGCATGGAATTGCTGTTAATGAATCAAAACACTGTGCTAGAAAAGTTTCACTTACAGAGAAGCTCTGAGGCATTAAATTAGCACTCGGAGGCACTTGTTGATGTCCCTGAGCTGGCTTTCCATGAAATACAATGTCCTTTGCAATATACTGAGCTGTCAAATAAAAGTCAATGTATCACTTTTCCCTAAGGTTCAGAACTTCTCTTCCTAAAATATTAAGTAGATAAATATGATTAAACTGCATTTGAGAGACAGATCAGAGATAAGAGATGCTTTAACAAACAGCTCTAGCAAATGTGAGTTCCGCTGAAGGTTTATAGCTCAGAGCTCGAAGATGAGCTATTATTTTTCTCACTTCATCAGCTCTACTGAGTATTTCTGTCAATCCTGCAGTCCTCAGGAGAGACTAGTAGATTTGGCCCTGACATTTTTCTAATTTCTTTTGTATGGTTTTATTGTTAAAAGCTCATTTGCAATCAGAAGTCAAAGACAGTAATCAAGAGAACGAACTCAGTCAGAGCACAATTCTGGTTGTGATTTTATTCCCACAGAGATTGAAGTGAACACTGGTAATCAGATGTTCTTGGGGGAGCAACCAAAGAGAAAACTATAAATTTATGTAAGAAATGACAAAAGTGTTATTTCCAGCTGAACTTAAAGAACTATTTACAAGGATAAGCTCAAGCAATCAATCCACATGGGAGGCACTTGCAGAAAGGCTGAACTGTAGCTATATTACACATCATCCCCATCCAAGTCCTTCAAAACAACCCTAAATCACACAATTCTCTCTGTTTCCTGTGTTAACTCACCCAGAACTCTCAGAGGTTCTCTCAGCTCTCCTGTGCTGCCTGTGGCTGCCAGGGAGCCTGCAGGTCACACCAGTGACCATCCCTGCAGCAGCCTCAACACCCCAGCACCCACAGGACCAGAAAACAGGAGTGCCCTCATGCCACAGCACCCCAGGGAAATGGGCAGAGATGCTCCAGAAGGAGACAATTTAACCTGCTTGGATTCCATGTGCACTGTTTCATAACAGGAATTCATGAGACCTTGTGAACTCAGAAAAAAGACTTGGAGCTTATTTGTGTGTCCTGGATGGCTCTGTTTCTGGGGGAATGGAGATTAGTAGCCTTGAGTTTCAGACAACACAATATGGTTTATGGTCTCTATTTATTCTGGGGCTGGGGATGTGTGTCTGGGGGTGTGAAAAGTAGGTTACATACCTGAGCTCTACTTCCTACAAACTATAGAAATGTTGCAATTAAATTATTCGTATTTCTTCCAAAACCACAAGTTACATCAGTCCCTAGACAAAGGCGTATGGAGACAGCCAATAAGGAAAAGGAAAAAATGTTTCCTTTTTGACCTGGTAACACAGGGAATTGAGATTTATAGCTGAAATCGTGGTTAATCATGAGTCTCAAATCTTGCTCTTGTGTGAAAGACTGGACCAGAGAAAACTCCTTTAGCTTAATGCCAAGATCAGTCTGGACAACTTGAGGTGATCAAGCAGAATAAAGTCTTGCTCTGGAATGTGCCACATGGTTGAATTGGATATTGTTTTCTGCTTATTGGGAAGGAATGAGCACATATTCATAAAGAACAAAACAGCAGCCAAACAAATGCAAACCCCTGAAATCCTAGGAGCAGTTCTGGCTTTTCCCAAGATGTGAACTCATCAAAGACCTGTGAATCAGCAGAGCCCTAGCACAGCTCTTGAGAACCAACCAGAATATGCTGACAAATCTGAAGTGACTGTTTGACAGCTCTACATCCAAAGGGAATCAAACTCTCGGGAAAAAAGTTACAAAAAGGTCATAATTCAGGGGTTACTGACTGTTATCTTGGGTATATAATTCACAGGTCTTTAAACCATACATATAAATGGGTGACTAAATAATTCCCACAATGTGGAAGTATCACAAGAAAATGTTTTAAATTATTAGGAAAGGATATTTTAAAAATACTGAAGGGCAGGAAAAAAATCTTATCCTGGTTTACCTTTATGAAAGAATATACTAGCTGTATCATTCCTTTCAATAACTTGAAACTTCAACTAAACATAGTGACTGTTTTCCCTTTCTGTTCTCTTAGGGTTTTTTTTAGTAAAAATACCCAACCAACCACCCAGAATCCCCACATCATTTGGGAACAAAAACTCAAACCCCAAGGCACAGTTGGCAATATGCAGTCCTCCAATGCTTTTGTTTATCAATGAAAAATCAGAGAGGTGTGGTATGATTTCTGCTTATTCTATACAACATAGAGTTTCCTAGCAAGCCAGATACATTAACATGTGGAAAATGAACCTATAAGGGTCTTAGATGAAGTCTTTCCTTCCATAGCCATGATTTAAAATATTTAGGTTTTGCAAATGCATATATATTTAAGTGCCTTTATATTAACAAACTAGTGCAGAAGATTTTTCTGCACATCTTAGGCACTGTGCCAAATACCTTCTCTGCTCCATCTTTCAGTCCTGCTCACTTTGGGAATGAGGAGTGAGCTTTACTCTCTACTGATCAGCAAAAAACTTGCATCCTTTAAACTGTTGGTGATAACCATCATTCATTCAGCCCACAGATAAAAGAGAAGAAATTTCTAAAATACCAGTAAATCTGACAACATCTCACCCATTGATCCAAAAAAGCAAGCAAGAAGAAATAGGAAATTTAGAGCAAGTGTTCTTGCGGGAGGTTTCAAAACATTCTCCACAGATATTCCTGTAATAGAAAAGCCCATCTGCTCCATACAAAGCTAATGAAACCACTTGGCATAACGTGTCTTTAATGCCCTCCTCATTGCCCAAGAATTCCTTCTCAAATGATAAAGAGACATTTCTAATATAAAGTCAGCATCCATTTCAAATAAATTACCTTAACAGATAAATTCTATTAATATCTTAAATATTTCAAATTTTTTCTCATTTTAAATATTAACAAAAAAGGGAAGTTAATACTTATTTATCACGAGATCCAGGTCTTTATGAAATCAGATCCATTAACAAGGATAATAGTTTCTTTTTTAGTCTAGATGAAGACAATTTATGAGCGCTAGGAAATTTTGCAGATTGCCTGTGGGTAGAGCTTGGCATCTATGTAATTATGTGGGATCTCTGAAGGCATTTAAAGGCCAATTGACTGCTTTTAAATCATCTCTTTAAACTGGTGACAACTAGGATATAAAGATTTTGTGGCCAAACGAAAGAACATTATTTCAGTGTTGCCAATTCTGGCCCAGCAATTCACGAGCCTTGAAAGTTCATACCCAGATATATTTTATAGGTATATATTAAAAATTAATCATAAAATTGATGTTGAAAAAGACTAATTTTTAAAGAAATTAAAATATTCCAGAGCCATTGGAGAAAAATTAGAATTGGTGAATTCTTTAATTATAGGAAGTAACTCACAAAGCTTGCCTGGTTACAGGGATCAGATCCAGGAAAAGAACATTTTCTTGGCCCATTCTTCATGCATTTCTTCGTGCGTGCCTGCCACTATTAGCATTCTGGCTATCTGTCAGAAGGGAATTACTGTGCATACAACTGTCAATCTGCTCATAATTTCAGACTTCCCACACACACTCCCTAACACATGCACTGAATCATTCCCAGCATCCAGGTTTACTGCCTATTGTATTTTAAAAGACAGTAGAAGCCATTTCCTTCTTTCCTCCCTCCATAGAGTTCATATTACATATAATAGAGAGATATGTATCTCCCTGTCACCTCTGGATTACAATAAAGTCATATATTATAAGGTTCCTACATTGGTTCAGTTCTTCTCTATTCCTACATAACGACTGAGCTGTGCATTTTTATATGGTTGCTAACAATACCTTGGGTTACATACATTAATTGAAGGGAATTAAGGTATGACTCAAATAGATTTTCAGTGAATGCTGTTCTCAATGAGTGGTTCAGTGCACTAACAAGAAGAGTTGCTAATTTCCTCACCTAGGAGACACACTGAGGGAGACCATTTCTGACTGACCATTTCTCCTAGTTTTTGTGTAGCAGGACTCACAGCATTTGGCATTGCATAGCACAGGGACACTGAAGGGCAGAGTTTAACTGCTAAACAAGCACATTACTCTGACCTTCTGCACCCCACTTGTGAAATTCTCCTGCTTTTCACTGCAGTCTCAGGCAGTGGGGCACAGTGGAGCAGCCACTAATCCACAGACTGTCCTGAGTGAGCTGGTCTAAGTACAAACCAGAACACCAGGACAGTTTTGCTTGATGCCAAAAGTGAGGGGAAAAAACAATCCCTTGAGGACACACTCCCAAAGAGGCTCTCATTAACTGTGTCAGACGCTGCTCTTTCCTGCAGCTTTCTGTGCTGTCTGTTATGAGCTGCATCAATTCATGTCTTTCATGCATTACAAATCTGATGAAGCCAGAACATTTTCCACCAAAATGTCAGCAGAACAGTATTACAGAAGAGATTTTTCTTCACAGGAAACTGCAAATGCCTCTATTAGTTCTGATTAGAGCATAAAACCTAGGGCTCAGCATTTGAAGAAATTAAGAACTACAGTGCTCTTTCCAGTAGGAAGAAAAAAATGTAGTTACTAAAATTACAAGTATAGTTTATTTCACTAGGATTTATAGAAAAAAAAGAAGTATCCTTGTCTTTATCCAAATCAAAAACTTTTACTTTTATTGAAGAGCTAACTTTTCAGTTACTCTCATCGATCTATTAGTCATTTAATCACAGAATTACAGAATTGCAGGCACCAGTAAGAAACTGTTGCATGAATTCTACTTGCCTTGTTCCCAACAGATTTTTTGTGCATCTTGTTTTTTAAAGTCCCTAGTTATGAGGTTTATCTATCTTTCTTAGGCAAGGTATCCCTATGCCTAATTGCACCCAAAGCCATAGAAACAACAGGTTATATTTATATTGTAATTTCTGTCTGGTTCCCTTGATCAGTTATTTAGCAAGGTGAAGGTTACTACGAAGAATCTGATCTCAAAAATTCAGGCAATCAATTTGTTTCTCTCCTAAGAAACAAAACCCTCCTCTATTACCAAAGTGGTAATTTTTGCCATTACACATTATAATTTGCAAAAACAAACTGACTGCAAACAAGCTGGGGTTTATAAGATGTGCAAGTTGCTAAATACCAGTGTAGCTACCTAGCAGGTATTTACAGAAGTCAAGAGCATAAATTAAGGAAATGCATAATTAAACAGAACTCCAAGGTAAGAGAATTCACTCGAGCTCAGAAGTACACATTGATTTAAAATACTTCAACAACTCAGATTATTCCTTCAGCAGTGATATTAAAACAGCAAATCTTTTAAAGGAAATGAATTGGAGATTATATCTGCCCACTGTGGCAGATACCACTGGATCTGCTAATGCACCTTTTGCTTCTAATCTACCTATTTATGTCACGTTCCCAATTCCTACTGGAAATTCTTGGCCAAAATATTGGTCAATTGAAAAATTGTGTAAGTGTTGATTAAAAAACAAAGATGCCTAGATTCCAAAATGAAGTTAAAATTTCTCTCCCTACCAGTTACAAAGCTTTACTGAATCCTTGCCAAAAAACAAAGATGCCTAGATTCCAAAATGAAGTTTCTCTCCCTACCAGTTAGAAAGCTTTACTGAATCCTTGCCCTAGATAAAGCAGATATTGAACACTGTCAGTATTCATTTACTTGGAAAGTGATGCAAGTTTTCAAATAAGCAAGCATTTCCCCTCCTTCAGTTCAGTTTCAGTATCCAGGATAGGCTCTCCAGAAGTACTGGTTTTACAGGCAAGGTCAAATTTCTGATCTTACAATATCATCTGTAGAAACAATCTTAGAATAGTACAAAATTTAAAAATGTTCTGCAGATTTTCAGTCTCTTCAGATACTCATGACAATTTCCTGGTATGAACTGACCAGAAATCATTTTTAGGCACAGACCTTTCTTTATTGGGAAACCAGCAAGAGCAGGTTAATATTTCTAAACAAACAGGAAGTTTGACTATTGACTTCTAACTGTACTCTGGGCAAAATATAATGCTTAGATGACAAGTATTACCTACTGTAAGTTATGACATGGTCCTGAATTATTTCTTTTTTTAAAGAAATCATTTTAAAGAATGATTTCTTTAAAAAAAATGGAAAAGGGGTCTTCAAATTTATTTTCCCCCTCTATAGTTACAAATTATATCTGAACTTCTTTATTTAGCAGGTAAAGGATAAAAATAATTATTTAGAAGAGTTTTTTTTTGTTTTGTTTTAGTGAATACCTTTTAAGAAATTGTGTTAAATACTTATATCAGTAACACGGTTCCACAGCAGCAAGTAATCCCCTCTCCCTAGAAAATGTTACATATTTGATATTAAATAAAGGGGAAAAAGTTGGTTTTGTATTGTATACTGAGAAACATTAATATCTTGCTTGGTAAGGTTTCTTGCATGTAAATCTTAGAGTTCTCAGACACATGGCTCTTCTGAATACTCTAAGATTGACATGCAAGAAACACCAGGGAACATAAATCAGAAAGGTTGTTACATTGGCTTAAAACCCTGCCCAGCAAACCTTAACAAGAATTTCTTTGGCTCATTTCAGATATTTTTCTGCTGTTTCTGCCTGCAGCTTCCCAAGAAATTGAGAGTGCTGCCTGTTGAAACACTTGCTACCATAGCTAAGGTTTATATCTGTGGAAACCCTGGGTTAAACTGTGGCCATGTAGAAAAGCTGCTCTGAGGATTGCATCGGGAACTGAGACTAACCAGGAGAACCCTCTGGGCAGCAGGAAGGCAGCTGTGGTGAATGAGGACATTCAGAGTCTGCCCTTTATCAGGAGAAGTTTTGGGAGATGTCAGGTGCCATGACTGACTGGTATTTGCTAAGCTGAGGACTGGTCCCAACATGGGAATTTGCAATAAATAACAAAGAGAAAATGGGACATAAAGAACTTTTAAAACTAATGACATGACAAAAAAGGTATTTAAAAAGCTCATGCTGGAGAGTTCTGCTTTCTTCTTAAACTCTGAATGAGACTTCAAGGAGCTTTGGTGAATCTGGATCTTCTGAACTAAATGAGCAAGCACAGACATCAATCATTTGCCACCTGCTCCAGAAAAGACCAAGCACGGAAAAACAGAGTAAATGAAAGATGCTTAATAACATTTGACAGATCTGCGCTGGGCATTTACTGCCATTTTCTTGTAAACACAAACCCTACAGAGCAACCTAGGCTCGTTGCTGCATTTCTGATGTAAATTATTTTTTCCCCACTTGCTCTGTAGTAGCATATTCAATTCAGTAATGTTTTGCATACCCTGAAACAGAGGTAGCAAAAATGCCCATTGTGCCAGAATATTCTTTTTTTTTTTTTGCTGTTCCATAACTGCCTGAAAACCAGAAAAGTGGAAACTGGGAGTAATAGCACCTATAGCTAGCATAGTATATTTTCTTTCTGGAAACAGTCATGGTATAGTTGTAGATGAGTATTCCTGGTTTATACAGCAATAGTATTTCTGTGGGTATATATTTTTTCCTCTCAAAGTAGAAAAGCTTTTCTATTTAAATCAGAATTCAAAGCCTGTTCAGATTTTTAAAATATGAATTAAACTACTGAAGATGACAGAGGGATGAATTAAAAACAGATCATTCTGTCAAATGCCTAGATATAGATTTCTGTGGGTATATATTTTTTCCTCTCAAAGTAGAAAAGCTTTTCTATTTAAATCAGAATTCAAAGCCTGTTCAGACTTTTTAAAATATGAATTAAACTACTGAAAATGACAGAGGGATGAATTAAAAACATCATTCTGTCAAATGCCGAGATATAAAGCTACTCTTACTGCAGAATGCAAGCTCAGTGGGGAGAAATTACTTCATTATGAATAAATTTGATTGTTAGAGATGCTGAAACACAAGAAAGAATGCTACAAAGCTACCATGAAGTTATGACAGCAGGAACTTATGGGCAGCAAACAGGAGTTTATTCCGTCATCACTGTTCAAAAAGTTTCACAAGAGTCAAACATTATTTAACTACTTCCAAATGTGGTTTTAACAAGCATTTACTTCTGAAGTTATGCACAGTGCAGTGAATTGGTGCTCTTCAGTAACCACATTGAACCAAATATTTATCACTAAAACATTGTCTTAAATCAGATCTTGAATAGAATATATCATGCTTGCTAGGAATTGTAATCAATCACAACTGACTCTGAAAAAATTCAAGCATCTCACTTCTTACTCTCCACATGCACTTTGCACATGCTGACTGCTATGGTGCTTCTCTTAGAAGTATGGGTGGGAAAAGCTTTGCCTTTGAAGAGTCATTATCTGCCTGAAGATGTAGACAGCTAACTAGGGAGATTTTCAGGTGCTTGAGTGTCTTTCGGCAAGTAATGAGCTCTGAAAAGCTTGCCTAAACATTTTACTTACTGCTTGCTTTTTATTCCACAGGGTCAGCTTCATCTACATTTCAAATTAATTTTCATCTCCTTTTCCCTTTCCACAGCTTTTTCCCTTCTAGTTTTATACACAGATTTCTCCAGAAAAGACCAGAACAAATGCCACATTGGTAGAATAACTCATTTCAGGATTAGTCACTCATGCTCCCAACAGTATTTTCCAAAACAGTATTTATAGCCACTACAACCACCAAATACATAGAAATTGTCAGCTTTAGATGCTTTGGATTTTTTATTATTTTATAAATATATATAGAAATTCAACTCTGATGCAACTATAGCACCTTAGTTAAAAAAGGTGCCAGCTATTAGCATCCCCATTCTCATGAGGCAGTGCCTTAGAGAACCTCCCCTCGGATTTCAGCATTTCTCAGCAGAGTGCTCTAGGAAGCCTGGGGGTAGGATTGACACACTGCAACAGAGGAATCAGCATCCTTTTCAGAGCTGTTCTTGCTGATTTGAGAAAAGCTCTGAGATGAGAAAAGCTTGGTCTTAGGACCAAAACATCCACACAGCCTTCCTTCTCCACTAACTCCTATTAGGAGTTGTTTCTTTGCATTGTTTCTACACTGCCAATCCAGGCATTTATGCCAGGCTTCTCCACAAGAGTTCAATTATGTTAATTTTTTCCTCTGAAACCTGTTTTTCCCTAAGTAAGCTATAATTTCTCTGGTGCAGCTTCAGCAGCTTCTTTTCCTGGCCTTCTATCTGAAAGAGATCTAATAACTTGTATTAAAATCTGTCTCTGGTTGCCTTTGGAAAACTACTGAGTAAGTTTAATGGCAGTGGTAGAGAAAACTGCACATGGGGACATGAAGGGAAGTTCTCTGCTGCCCTTACATGTGAAACTTGGCACACAGCTTCTCAGCAGCTCCACCAAAGAAAGGCAACTGAGCCTTCAGTGACATGCTGCAGCAAAGTTATACACCCTAGGGAGCAAATAGGATATTCAGAAAATTCCTCCCTCTCCTTTTAGCTTTACAGGGAGACCCACCATGTAAAATACTCCTATTTCTAGAGTAAAAATAGAAAAGAGCAGAAATGTTCTAAGATGTGTGACATAAATTTGATCTACTCTGCAGGCAATCTTCAAAGCTCACAGCTTGGATTCATGTTGAAAGAACTCCTTTGGTGGAGAAACTGCCTGAATTGCTGAATTGTCACCCTGCTGCAATTAGACTCCTTCTGGAAATTAAACTTGCTTTAAGTATTTCCATATCACTCTACAGCTCATAGAGCAGTGTGACAGAATTTCATTGAAGCCCAAGCAGATGGAAGAAGAAATGTTTCTATCAAAACTGTTGATAATAATTTTTAAATACTATGAATATTTAAGGTTACTCTCTGTTTATTATTCTTGTTACTGACTCGTGATAATACAGTACAGTAGCCTGGTTTTTGGTCTCCTTCAACAGTTTCTTCCTGCACTCCTGTGCTACATGAAGGTGTTGATATGAATGCCCTCCTGTGTAATTCAATTTTTGTGGTAAATCCTTCATAAGAATGTAGAAAACCATTTTTGTGTGAATATATGACTTTAAAAAAGCTCACAGTGCAAAGTGAAGGAAAAAAATCTTTCATTAAATAGCTTACAGCAGTTTTTTCTGCATTTTATTAACAGAGCAATATTAGCAGAGTAGCAGCACAATCTAGCTGTAATAGAAAACTTACCCATCAGAAATTTTCTGAAAGCCACATAGTTTTCCATGCAACACCCTATTTCTAGGTGAAAATACCAGAAAATAAGAAACCTCAGAAATCTGTGATTATCTCTTGCTATCAACCTTTACAGGGTAAAATGGCATCACTCAGGCTTGGGTAGAAACACAGAGGGGACCAACAGGGTGCTGCTGTCTCAGACATGCCAAACACAAACCTCTGTTTGGTGCTAAAGGCTGCAGAGACTTTCAGTGTCAGCCAGTGTTTGAGGCAAAATTAGGATGCAATCAGCAAAATAATTGCAAATCTACAAAATTCTATGAGAATAAACAGAAAACTCTGTTGAAATTAAAGCATATGTAAAAAAAAAAAGAAGAGTTATTGCTTTTAAAGCACTGAGAGAGGAATCCTTTTAACTTCTGTTCAACTGGTTCCTCTTTCTACAAATATAGCATGTGCAGTTTCTCAGTTTCCTAAGCATTACATGAAATGCACATACTGGAAATTTGGGTGAAGGTAAAAACTGAAAGAAATACTAAATATGTACCAGGCAAATACAAAAATACTCTGTTCCTGACAGTATAGGCAGAACTGAAAGAAAAATAAAAGACAGAATTAGTAATTAAATGGACAGAGGATGTTTCAAAGAACTTTGCTCTTTGTAGTCAGATAAAACTTCCTGTGAGCCCCAGAACTGCTAATATCAGATATATATATATGATATGTAGTTATATATATATATATCTGGTATAACTAAAATTTTGACAAGTACCAAGTTACACTCTCTTGAAATTTCTCTCTTCCACATTAAACACAGTTTATATAAGGTGAACATTTCAGCCATTTTTGACAAGTTACTGGAAATTTTCAAGAACATTTTCTAGAAAAAAAAACCAAAGTCTTCTAAAAAGAATAAGAAAGCATTGTGTCTGTTACATGAGAAACAACAAGTGCAACAACCATCACTGTTCAACAGATGCTTTAAGTGCAAACCAAACAGTGATTTTGAAGCAAGGCTCGGGGGGCACAGAGCATTCTGTGTGCCAGGATGACAGCCTCTGCTTTCTAGTCACAGTGTCACTGAATATCGAGCTGGGACAGAGGAACTGATCAAATGTAATGAGAGACAATGTTTACTTACTGAATTTGTAAATATTATTCTATTACCCAGCTCAACTGCCTGTTAAAATTTCAGGGACCGTGTTAAATGACCTGGGGGTTTGCAAACACAACAAAATGCCATTTATCCACATAACACAGACTGCAGCTGCATCAGGAAATCTATTTGCCAGAGGTATTACTGCAAGGTGCAAACACAACAAAATGCCATTTATCCACATAACACAGACTGCAGCTGTGTTAGGTGGATATCTATTTGCCAGAGGTATTACTGCAAGCAATTCTGAATAATAATAGGATGCCAGTACAGATGATGCTGGGCCCATAGGGAAGAATAATTTATTTAATTTCATATATCTCTTACAAAACTCTCTCAGTCTTTCATAAATCCTGTTCAAGATGTACATTGTCTGATTGTTTCACTATACTTCATCAGACACCTTATATTTGAAATCCCAGTTATGCCTCTGGATAGGTAATTTTTGAGGAAAATGATTGATTTTTTTCCATTTCATTTTTCCATGAGCACATGCCACATTTTTTCAATAATATGCATGGAAGACACATTTTATACATCTATGCAATTTTTAAATTAAGAAGACAATCTAGCTCAGAAATGCTGAACTGTTTGAAAAACAACTGAAAATCTGCTAGGCTATAGCAATTTTATTGTACTTCATCAGACACCTTATATTTGAAATCCCAGTTATGCCTCTGGATAGGTAATTTATGAGGAAAATGATTGATTTTTTTCCACTTCATTTTTCCATGAGCACATGCCACATTATTCCAATAATATGCATGGAAGACACATGCTATAAGTCTATGTAATTTTTAAATTAAGAAGAACATCTAGCTCAGAAATGCTGAACAGTTTGAAAAACAACTGAAAATCTGTTAGGCTATAACAATTCTATTGATTTTTTTTTTTTACTTGGTACCATTAAAATGTTTAAATTTTTCATTTTATTGTTTTTTTTTTTTTTTTACTTGGTACCATTAAAGTGTTTAAATTTTTTTTTAATGCAAGCCACTCCCTTATCATATTGAAAAAAATCTAGAGGGCAAATCTGGTAGAAAAGAGCTGCAAAACTCAATGATTAAAAGTAACTTTACAGAATTTACAAGATGTAGGGGAAGAATTTCTGAATCTCATAATCAAAGGAAAAGGAACCACAACGTTTAATTTTGCAGATTTATGTAGGATTTTAGCAGAGTTAGAATTCCTTATCATTAGAAATCAAATAATTAGAATTTTATTGTGTTTAATAACTGGAAGTAAAATGATAGTTTAGAAACATACATCTGGCTTTAAAGATATGTACTGAATTAAGAGTGACTTTTTCTGCTGCTGTAGAATTCTTCTGCCTAAGAACCATTCCCAGGATTTAAGAGTTGGAGGTGTCCTTTGTGCATCTTTCAAAGAATGAAAAGAATCTCCTGCCTAATTTCTGCATTTAATAACTGGAAGTAAAATGATACTTTAGAAACATACATCTGGCTTTAAAGATATGTACTGAATTAAGAGTCACTTTTTCTCTGCTACTGTGGAATTCTTCTGCCTAAGAACCATTCCCAGGATTTAAGAGTTGGAGGTGTCCTTTGTGCATCTTTCAAAGAATGAAAAGAATCTCCTGCCTAATTTCTGCACTTGGTAACTGTGGCACAGCTGCCCAAAAGCACACTGCCAGCTCCTTCCCACTGCAGGTAGACACAGACTGCAGCCACCACGAGTCACCCAGCTGGGAGTGCCCCTGGGGCTCCAGTGCCAACATAAAGCCAATAAAAGGGGTTCAGGCCACTCTCCATCCCTACTGTGAAAATGAGCTGCTTTTTGTTTCTGAATCAATGGATCTTGGTCCTTAACCTGGAAAGCAGTGCTTTTTATTAAAGGAAATACTAACAGGGTGAAACCCTTTCCCCTTATCAACATGAAATTTCAATTTTGAGAAAATGGTCCACAGCATGTGTTTTTTGGCAGGCTTAGCAAGAATTCTCTTGAAATCTAGACAATTTTCACAGATCATGACAAAACCCATGTTAATTATTTGCATGAGCAGACACTAAGATTCAGAGATGGGTCAGGGCTGTTCAGTAGCATAGGCATCTTTTGCCATGTCAAGGATTATGTTGTAATCTCCACAGCAAAAAATCCTTGGGGTTTTGCAGTAGTGCCAGAGCAGGCACTAGGAAAACAAGACTTTTCAAATCTCTAAGGTTACTAGTTGCAATAGTAAACAGAAAATTTTGGTGCTATACATTCATATTCAGGTAAAGAACAAAGCGGGAAGAATACACAACGTCTGCAGAGGAGCTTGAACAAATGGTCTTGGTGGATTTGCAACACTGCATTAGGAAAAACGAGAAGGGAAAATAATGCATTCACCACAACTGCTGTTCAAGTATCTTTCCATTTGATTTATTAGTATCATTGTTGATATTAATGAATGCTGAGGATTTGCTGCAATGATGGCTCTTAGACACACACTTTGTAGCATACACTTCAGGCAGTCAGCACTGCTTTGAGTGTTACCTCTGCTCCTGAGTTAATCAGCAGAGATCCAAATAAGAAAACCTTTAGAAATATCATTTCAAGGTCTAAATTAAGCTGTTGGTGCCTTACAAACTGCATTGTAGTAATGGACAGATACTTAAGGACTTTAGTTTAAAGAAATGTATCATGACAGCATATTGGGGTTCCTTTTCTTTCTCTTAGCTATATCTGTCACATTGTCACATTTTGGATTTGCTTCATGAAACATTGAAAGTGAAATAGATAGGCTACACCTTCCCTGGTCATACACTGAATAAGAATTACATACTTTCAAATAAGATGTCTAATGGACTCCTTAATGTACTCTGATATTTCACTGTCAAAATTATAGTGAAGAGGAGAAACAAAGCACCATCAATCTTTTTTTGACAGAAAACTGCGTGAGAAAGATTAAAATTAATTGTGTTTTGAAGAGTATCATGTCAAAATTCTCTCTGAATGCATAATTTGAGATATGCAGCTGTTTTCATTTAGCTCA
This sequence comes from Passer montanus, assembly GCF_014805655.1. Lineage (NCBI taxonomy): Eukaryota > Metazoa > Chordata > Aves > Passeriformes > Passeridae > Passer > Passer montanus. Next base: position 3,023,908 of record NW_024366703.1, on the reverse strand, counting down.
AAACACACAGAAATAGCTTTGTGAAGAGAAAGGAAAGGGTCTTATAATCTACAGCCTCAGTTCTTCAGCAAAATTGGTAGATTTTGAACCTTAGGTGAAAATTGGCTGTCTATTACCATAGGCTGAACAAGTGCTGAAGCATTCAGTTATTTTTCCACTGAAAAATATTGTTTTCTGGTGAAGAACGAAAAAGCCGATTTGTGGTAGAGGCAGATTGACTTTTAAAAATTTGAGTATTTCTGCTGAACCCTTCTACTGCAGAGCACACAGAGGACTGTCATTTCTGCTGTTATTTTGCAGTGGACAGAGTGCAGATGGAGCCGAGGCAGTTTCCCAGTCAGGGGTCGGGTCAGGGTGGTCCGGGTCCTGTCCCTGCCATTCTCTGCAGCTGCCCAGACCAAGTTCACCACCTCCAGGAAATTCTGAGGCCTTACATGGACAGTTTTACAAGATCTAGAGGCTGAAGGGGATAAGTAAATGAGGGGAAGAGGAGGAGGCCACTGGGAGACATGTGCAGCATCCACCACATAAATGAAATCTGATTTTATGGAGTAACATAAAGATGAAGTTGTGTAATTTGATGTTTGTGCTTACTCCCCTGCCAGCACTCTTCAAATATTTGCCATGCATAGCAGAGACATACTTTGACTCATTGACTCAACAACTAGTGGGTTCACACAGAGAAACTTGAATTTTAGCTATGTAATAATATATATTACACGACTACACATTAATCCCACACACAATTATATTATGCACTCAGTATGGCTTCTGATAAGGATTTTAGTAAGGATTAAGTTTTCTCATCAGTCAAAAATCCAGCAATGCCTGTGTTATGGGGAGATAAGAGTAATGATTGCATATCATGCACTGGAAATATTTTTTACACAGTATTTGAATAAATTCAATAAACTTCTAAAAGCCAAAGCTAATTTGCATATAAGCTTGTCATCATATCTGTGTTCATCAATACAAATAAAACTGTAATGGCACATTGAAGGTGTAAGGATACTGGCAAAAAAAGTGAGTGTATATGCCCACCTAAACAGACAAACACAGACTATGTATGCATGCACAGATTTTATATAAATAGTGTGTATATGCTTGCACGTGTGTGCATCTTCAACAGAGCATTACATCTATTTTTACACAGACATTCAGCCAGATTAGAAGCAAAGGATTTCACCATTTTGTTTCCTATCCTGAGCAATTAGATTCCAATGGAATCCAATTTATATTCCATTTAAAGGTTTTATCAAATCTCTTCTAATTCTAGAAGATTGTTCATGAAAGCTGGCAACATCAGCAAGTACCACCAGCAGATACAAAGCTGTATTTTCTCAAACACCAATTAAGATTTTAAAAGGAAAAGGTAAGTATTTTATATTGTCACTAGAAGTTATCAACAAGCTCAAAGCAAAACAGACGTTTTCTTGGCAGATTTCCAGGTTTTATCAAATCTCTTCTAATTCTAGAAGATTGTTCATGAAAGCTGGAAACATCAGCAAGTACCACCAGCAGATACAAAGCTGTATTTTCTCAAACACCAATTAAGATTTTAAAAGGAAAAGGTAAGTATTTTATATTTTCACTAGAAAATTGAACAAGCTCAAAGCAAAACAGACATTTTCTTGGCAGATTTCCAGCCTGGAGGGGATGACCCACCACCAAAATGGCCAGGGTTTGAAGGCTCTGGTTTGAGCAGGAGCTGAGAGGTGACGCTGCTCAGGGTTGGTAACAGTGTGGAGTTCCAAAGGCTCAGCTCCTTTCTCATCCATCTCTGCCATGCAGGGCAAAAGCACGTGGTGTTCCACTGCTCCTGAGCTGCCAGGTGCATCCTTGGCTGGCAAACATGTAAACTGCCCAATACACAGCTCCTCTGCAGCTTGTAAACATGGATAACCAGTGCTGCTAGCAACTCTGATCACCATTTAAAAATACCTATAAAGGACTTGTTAAAATGCCCAGATGGAAATATATAACCTGTGACCAACACAGGCATAACTGATAATGATTTAATAAACAATATCCAAACACCCACACCACCAGTGCCAACTCATCCCCCAAGATAAAAAGGAGAGTGGGAGATTAGCTAAAATAAAAATAAGTGGCCCAGCTGTTCTGGCCATTCAATTCTTAATGCCACAAAAATAGGAGAATTGTGGTGATGTATTATTTGTTATGGAAGTAATTTTGACCTTGTTTTTTTCAATAAAATTTTGCATCAAACATTTTATAAGCCAGAACTTGTTTTTTAAATGGCCATATTTTATCTTAGTTAAATTAATGGAACCTTTACCGCTGGCATCAAAACAGGAAGATCTAGACCAATATTCTGAAAACTATTATTACAGAAGAATTCACACAAAATACTGGGCTTTCCATAATGTATTATACCCAGATGGAAGGCTACTGGGAAAATGTCAGGAAAATTCTAACACTGGAAAACACAACTACTAAAAAACAATTATAAAAGTGGGGTCAATTTCAGTAAATGTTATGTTGATTCTGCTATACCTCAACTTCAATTGTTTAACTAAATTAAGTTAGTTAAATTAAAGCCTAATTAGTAACTAAATTCTGTTTATACAGAATATTCAATGTGCACCCTTATTTACTAAGTCTAAGGAAGAGATATTAAGTAGACATTAACTTTGCATTAAGTCAGGGCTTTCTGTAGAAATGTCTCTGGCATAGCAGAGAAAATTTTCCTCTTTAGCACTGCTAGACAAAATCTCTACAGAGCAAAAGATATTCATGTCAACAAATATCTGCCTGAGATTTCCTCCTTAGTTTTCTGGCTCTCACCAAAGCAAACAAGCAAAACCCAAAGCTAAATCGACCATACTTTTATGTGTTGTATGCAATTATTAATGTATGTGTGTATATCTTTTATTGAAAAAGAAGGAAATTAATGCCTTTCATTCCTTGTCAGATAATTAAGGCAAGACTTGCATATCTGCAAGTCCAAATACTGTCCATTTAACCTACCATGTTCCATCTGTTAATTGAGTTTAATCAATTTGTTGCCATCTATTTAACCACCTCATTTTCAAGATGAAATTATGTCATTCTTCTTAAACAGAACATTAAACAGCTTTTGGAAAACTACGGCTTTGTAAAATGAACACACAAAAAAGGAAGTTCACTATGAGTTGGGATGCTGTATCCTAGACCAATACTCATTTAATCACCAGTTTCATGGGGTTACACACCATTTTAAGTTTACTGGTGCTGGGAGGCTTTTTACTTCTTGATCTCTGGCTTTCATGCCACTGCTCTGTTTATTCACAGTATGGGCACAGGCAGTCTGGATAACATGCAGAACTCAGGTACACAATGAAATTGAAAAGAATATCACTAGTGGCCATATATTTATTCTATGGAGAAACTCATGTTGAAGATTTATTAATACACTGAACATCTGTGGAAGATTTAATCCACTTGTCCTGTTATTCTAAAGGGAGCTTTATCCCTGATTTATGATTTTTTTTAAACAAGGTTATAAATATGCATAATAAAGTGAAGAATTTAGTGTCTTTATAGCAGAAGTACAATTAGAAATAGATTCATCATTCAGTAGTTGAATGAGACTTTTATAAATATTTTCCAAATTTCAGGGCTTTCATGGCTGTACAGAGAACAGCTTTGCTTCAAAACAGATTCCCAGGACCTTCAAGAACTGTAGATGTTTTTATAGCTACAGCTGCCTTAAAAGGCTAAGAGATACCCTTTTTAAATAGATGCAACTTAATTCAACTTAATCTTAAAAATAGTTTGAAACCTTTTAGAAAGAAAAAGCCAAAAGAATCAAGCATGTACTCCTTTCAGCAATTAGTAAAAAAAAAACAAAAAAAACCCACCAACAAGCCACCAACCAATGACACTTTAAATGCTGAAAATTTCAAGATGGAATGTGCTCTGCACATTAACTTATATTAAGTTTTGGTCTCCAGAAGAAACAAAATTATTTTGCTGAGTCACATAGCATGAAAAAATTCCCATCCTAGCATGTCAATAATGAAATCAGATCAATAAATTATCTGAACTAGGTATTAGCACTCAGCAGTAGATATTAGTCTATAATAATTATATAAGAAAAAGTAAAATCCAGTGTCTTAATGCCTTCAACATTGGTCAGCCCAACTCTGAGTACACAGAACCCCTCATTGCTAAGCTGTAGTTGAAGATTTCTACATGCATGACAGTATTTTAAGACTTATTAAAATAGCAAATTTAATTATATTTTCTTTTTTAAAAAATCAAGACTAATTAAAGCTTCTGTTTTTTACCTTTAATGACTAATGGAACAAGACTGTGAGTACTTCACTGTGTTCACAGTTATTTATACATCTGCTTTTGCTTGAGCAAAGACACACATCAGGAGGGGGCAAGGCTATGAATTTGGCCCAGAAAGAATCATACCCTATAACACTTCAGAATCAGGTAGAACCACTCTTCTGAATTAACTATTCCCTTTGGCTTTCCAAGGGCTGCTCTTGATAAAAACCCTGCAATTTCATACAAGGAATGGGCCAAAATCCTACTTATTGCATCATTTTGACATCAGCTTTCAAACTAGAAGGTAAGAAGAAGAGATGGTATTTTCCTAGTTAAAAATAAGTTCTTTTAACAATTTAAGTTCCTTAAAGTTCCTACAATGGCTAAAACTTTGGGAATTAAAAGTATTTTATTAGAAATGTCCTTGCTATTACCACCAACTAAAATAGGAGACACTACTTTCTGAGAGCCACTGGGAATGATAGCTGTCCCCAAAACTGTCTGTAAATATAAATATAAACTACACAGCTACAAATGGTAAACACACTCGTGGCTAACTTATGAAACACACTGAATAATGAGTGTTAATAAGCATTTTAAGCCTCACTCTAGTAGCACTGTAATGACAAATCATGTGAGTGAAACTGGCATTACATCTTTGACCTTGGAAATTTTGTTTCAGCAAGCTATTTAAAATGCAGATTACCTGAGGCCAGATTACATCATTAATTTTAACCTGGTCACAGATATCAGCAGGGCTAAGCTTAAATCCATGTGTTTATGATTATATTACTTTCCCTCAGGCATATATAAGGTTTTATATACTTCATATTTTTGTAACTGCTGATAAATTCCTGGAACAAGAACTGCAGATGAAAATGCATCTGAACATTTCCCAGTGAGATGAAGGTCTCATCCTGTGTGGACATTCACCTTTTATTCCACAGTTTCCTAATAACACTGATTGACAATGTAAATTAATAATACAAAGCAATCAAATTGGGACAAAATCACCACTTTCTTCCCTCAATACACAAAACAGTATTTACCAGGACAATAGAATACCTTTCATTAGCTTAAAAATCCTGACAGCATTCTAGGAGAAATTAATGACTTTCAAGATGAAGCAAATATTTTGCATTTGAGTTGCTGACTCTCAGATCACTTTACATGCTTCAAAGATACTTCCCATTAATTTTCATCAAGTGAGAGCAGATAAGCAGGCACATGGGAAGCCAAGAGAATCAGCTTTAGCCAAGACACTGAAGAATAAGCAGTAAAATAATTAAATAAAAACCCCAGAGATTATGGAGTTTAAATAAAGCAAAGTCTCTTTTTCCCCCACCCCAACTTGTAAATAATGCTAGATAAAGGGCAGGAATTCTTTTTCCTAAAGCAAGGCAGAAGAGCCTTGCTGAGAAGGCAGCACTGCTCACAAGAGGGACCTTCAGCACTGCAACTGTGCTGCCTTAGCAGATGCTGCTGGTAAAGTCTGACAGCAGCATTTCATGCAGAAGGCACTGCTGTAACATCACGTGGGGTTCTGTTCACTGTCCAGATCTTACATTCAAAAAAAATATTTTTCCATTTCTTGTGCTCTATAAATCCAGCATGGTCCAATCACACTCTGCGTGACAGCAGCTACCCTGTCAGCAATAATGTCACCAAATTCAGGCACTGGCCTTTTCTCCAGAAGGGATTCAGGCTGGAAAGGAGTAGGTTATCATCAGCACTGCTGCTCTCTGCCAGCAAACTGCAGCTCTGACTTGCAGGTTAGGAGGGAAGCTGGCCAGTTTGCTCTACAGACACGATGGTCAGCCCACAGCCCATCCTCTTGTGTTTCATGGGCTTCTCATTCAGCTCCTCAGGGCTTCAGTCCTTCTCTTCTGCTAGATAAAGTAAAAGCACTTCACAGCTCCCAGCTAAGCCAGCAGAAGGACACCTACTTGGTGAAAGATGCAGTAACATCAGGTATAGCTGAATTCATGCCACTGTTTCAAAAGTAGGCAAGCACATTGAGTACATCCATTCCTGAAACACCTTTGGAGTAATGGGCAGTATTTATCTTTAGTGCTCCAGGATCAAGGCTTGATGCCTGTGTTCTCCAGTGACCTGTTTCCTGGGTTTCCTGTGCACCTGCAGTAGCTTTTGGACCATTAAATGAGATATTTTTTCACTTTATTTCTTTCTTCAATTAAGCTAATAGCAAGTTTTGCTTAGAACTGCTGGCACAAGGTATAATTACAATGACAAAACAATTTTAGAAAGTTGCTGTAGCTGTATTGTGTGTGGTTAGCAAATTAGTTATCTCACACATCAGAGTGCCCATCAAATATAAGGATTTCTGGATTTTCTGCAGTAACTACCATTTTCTTCTTGCAGCAATTTTTTCCAAATAGAAAAACTTGTCATTGGCATTGCAATTATTAACATCAGGGGGTTACTTGAGTGCATTTCCTCCTGATTTATCATAGGAAATTAGTAGTGAAAGTGTGAAAAATTAACTACTGATAATGGCAACTATAGAGATGTAACATCACTCGCTGTCTGTTTTAAGTAAGGGCTTAAAGATTCTTTGGGACATTCTTAATTCTGTCTTGTGAACACTGTATGTTTAGCTGGTCAACAATACTTGCATGAAAGTACAATAATTCCAGGGAAAAAACTCTGTTGCAAATCTTCACAGACCAAATTTCAGCTGGAGCAAAGTAAATATTAGCAGCTTTCCCAGTCTAATCTGTATTTTGGCCTTTGAATATCTGAAATTCTGTAGACTGTGCTGCTCAGATCTTCTCCACCAGTTCCAGATACAGCTCCAGTACCCAGTAGGTTCCCTTATGAAAGGCTGTCCTTATCCAAAATCTAAATCTGTTGATTTTGTTATTGACAGCATGAAATCCTTGTTAGAAAGTTTAAACCTGTTCAGTATTTTTTAGCAGATGATTTAGAAATATTCTTTCTTGATATTCATCCTGTATTATACAGATAAACAGATTCTGTATTTGTCTCAAGATGCAGCAAATATACATGGAAGTCCCTTTTCAACAGCATATGCAGGATTTAATCAACAGTGAGAACACTAAAATATGAGCCAATTTTAAGGCCCATTTTTGCCAATGCAGTTGATCTTTCTGAGAAGAACTTGGCCATTGAAAGTTGAGATTTGCTTTTTGAATAAGAGTGGAATGAAATCCTGAAAATGGAGCTGCTTTCCTTCTGTATTTAGGGAAGAGCCTGCATGCAGAGGATATCCTTATGAATATCCATCACTGCAGCAGTAAATGTAACTGTGGCCATCCTCAGCCAGCTCTCCTCTGACTGCTGCACCACGGTCCAGGTGCCTGAGCCTTTTTTTTCCTCACAGCTCTAGTGCTAAGACACTAATTGACACTGCTCTGCAGCAGATTATCCAACTGCTACCTTTCCAGCATTCCACTTTTCAGGCATCTGATGGAATGAGCAGGGTTTTTTCTATAACACAAATCCAGGGTGTGTGCTATACATGGCATAACTGCAACATCTGGGGGACCTGGACCTGGTTTCATTGTGCATGTCCACAGGAATACTCTGTTCCCTGCTCTGTTGCCTCAATATCAGATCTGGTGCACGGTTCACAAACAACAGATGCTACAAGTGCTTACTGATTTAGCACAGGACACATTTGCAGATTTGCCCATTTCTTCATAACTGCATTTTTCCCCTTTCACCATACTGCAGCTATTTTCACTTTGAAATTTTAACCTGCCTAGTTTTTTCCACCTCCATAGGAGAGAGAACTGTCTCTGTCATAAAGCAGAAATCAATAGCATCATGCATTCCAGATGGATGCACGATGATGATCTTCAAGAACATGTCAGACATCACGATTTAACAGTCCCCCTTGGCTGGTAAATGAAGCACTTTCCTTTTGTTCCTTAGAGCTTTTCTCAGGGCCTAATAAAATTACCCCTGTTGTAATTCAAGCACCTGCTCATTATTTGTACACAGAGAGGTTTCATCCCTTCTTACCTTTCACTTGTCTGAAAAATGTAATGCAATTTTTGATATTAATTAGAGAGACTGAAATCTTCAGAGTCCCTGACTACAAGATAATTTCACCTGCGGAAAAGAATACAATTGCAACTTCTCTGCCAATGTCTGTCATGGGCATCTAGACTTTTCTAAACGTGTATCACTTCCTTCTCCACAATAAAAGACTGGGATGAAGAAACTTGATCAAGAATGCATGGAGAATTTTACATATCAGTGAACCGGGTCTGAAATCCAGAGAACTCTGCTTCCTTATAAAATGCTAAATAATGAAGATCTTGGAAAAGAGCATGCACTCACAGTTTTAACAGACATTAAGCATCTGGAAAAATCCAACTCCAGATAAGTTTGGCCAACAAGTATTTCTAGAAGATGTAGCCTGGAAAAAAACCATTTTTTACTCCTTATCTGGCAGCACACTGAATCATAGTTTCCCTTAAGTCTGATGAAAAACAGTTTCTAAGAACATATCTGTGCTTCGTGTTGTTGAAATCAACAATTTCTTAGTATTTTCACATGAAAACACAGCTTAATGGAAAATTCACTGGTTGACAGAAAAAAATAAATCTTTAACTACTTCAAGATGGAAAGTTTTGCCCACTGCAGGCCTTGGAAAAAGAAAAAGTTTTCTGGCACTTTTATAGTTGATGCCCTTCATAGCCTTAGAAATAGATTGCACATTTAACATTCTCTGAAACACCACACCTTGCAGCAGCATTTGAGGGAAGTCCTGCTCCCCAGTAAGCTCACATTCTGTTATGATTGAACTCCCCAAACATTCAAGGTGGAACAGGGTCTTTTCTACGAGGAGAACATGGAATATCATTACATCTGCTCTGCTTTCTACAGCACTGTTCTAGTCAGCATGGGACCCAGCGGAAAGTTGGAGGTTGACTGGCTCTTTGAACTAGAGCTCAAAATATGTTAGCAGTAGATATTATGACATTCAAGGGCATATTCTGCTCCCTGCATACTGTGCCTGCCATGGCTGTGTCTGCCTCTCAGCTACTAGGGCAATCATTGGGGTCACTGCTGTTTGCAGAACATCATTTTCCCTTGTCTCTGGCAATGTCTATATGTGTTTATTTCAATAAGAGTCATCAAGGATGAAAGTAAACAGCACTTTCTGTTTTATGTAGGGAAAACAGAGCCATTATGAGGCTGTCATAAATCAGAGGATTTAGTAGCAAAGCAGCAGCTGGGGAAAAATGCATATACATAAACACACAAATATTCAATTCCAAATAAAAAAATAGGTGGTTCTCTCATGAATAAGGAAATGCTGATTTGTATTGAACTGATCAGCAGGACTTTCTATTGAATTGATCTGAATAGGAGTTTTGTAGAAATTGGAAATACTGAAAATATTGGATGAAATGCATTGAGGTGAGTCTACAGAAGTATCTCAGTATAATTAAGCAAAACGTAAAAATTATTTTTGCAGATCTTAACACATGGAGCTCAAGGACATAAGGAAGAAACATTCTAAAGATATTTTTCTGGCCAAAGAAAACAATGATCTTTATTTCTTCCTATTTTATAGGCACACAGTCAGGATAGATCTTGACAAACGAGCATCCCAAATGAATTTGGTCAAGTGTAGTAGAGCTAAGGAAACATAGCATGGTTTAAATGTATTGCACTAACTAACACAGGCATCCTTTTCAGTTTTGTTTTTCAGTCAACTGCAGAAGCTATGTTAAAAGCAAATGATGCCCAAGCCTGTCAGATGTCACCCAGAGGAGAGAAGAGCAAGAGAAAAGTCACTAATGCCTGTAAGCCTTTTGTTAAGTCAAACACTGAATTACCCTGAGATATGTATCAGTGAGCCAGGCTTTGGCACTTTATCCTTTACATTCTCATATTGTGCTAGAAACTGTGCTGAAAATTAGGTAAAAGTTAAAACCCTCCTTTGTACAGGGTTCAGCCTTGCACTGACAATAGTTATTAACTCCTGGGGCTGTGCAGCATTCGCCAGAGTGATGCTGCCACTGCCTCACTGCTGGAGATATTCAATACATGCTTCATAAGGCAACATCTGTTCTGCCCCATGGATACACCATAAATGCTTTTATATTGAGGTTTCAAGATTTATAGCCTGGCTTGAAAATACAATTCATTTCCTACTTAAAGCACAAGTATGTCTTCTTACTTCAGACCTCCTAAATGCAGCCCCTAATACTTTTTCTTCTGAGAGAAGGACAAGGTGAAAAAAAAGTACAGGGATCAATGCAAGCTTATCCATTTGATCAACTAAAAAGGATTATAAATTTTTTGAACCATACTGGTTATTAAATATTTCTGTGATTATTGATGTTTATTTCTGCAACATAAACTAGTCCTTTCATACCAAAGCCTAGATACTTCTAGATAGTTACGTAGAAACTTCTATACAAAATCTCTGCTTTTAGTTTTCCATATTTTTTTCTGGATGTATTTCAGATTATGGTCTGTTTGAAAGGCCATTAGGCAGAAAAAGAGAGTAATGACAAAAGGAGGAAATGTTTTCACATACCAAGCATGTTCAAAGTTTAAACTAATCAGTGTTTCCCCTACAGGGATACATCAGGCTGCCCATATTAGGTTACCCTGGACGTGCCAAGCTCACACTCCCTGCATTTTAAAATAATAATTTTAAAGAAGTATCTTCTTCATACACACATTGTTAATGATTCATGAATATCCACTGGGTTGCTTTACAGCTCACTACTTTTTATGCTTCTACAGGCAGTGGTAAGTTCAGATAATAGAAAATATGCTGAGGTATGGAGCTCCTGGCACTGAGCAGCTACTGTTCAAAATTCGCCACAAAACTCTACCAGACAAAATACTCAGAATTGTTTTATATTTTTTTTCTTATTCTGCCATTTCAACTTGAAAATAGTCTCTAAAAGCATTTCCAAAACCCATAGGAAAAAGTAAAGTGCTGTAAAAATGTCTGATAAGCTGAAGGTCAATTGTGCTCAACACCTTCTGCCCAGAATTTTACTTCTGTCTACTCAGTTTACCCTGTACACTGAATAGTGACAGCTTTGGAAGGCGCTGCAGTGAGAAAAAATTCAGACAGCAAACACAACTCAAAACTGAGGAGCCGTAAGAAGAGAATCTTAAAGATATTCCTGAAAACAGGTAGCTTTCTACTCTTCATTTCACTACATGCACAGACAACACACTAAAAGAAACATATCTGACCAATAAGGTATAGTTGAAGACAGGTTCATAACCATGAGAGGAACAATTCCCATAAATCAGTGTAAAGAATTTATGTACTTGAAAATACAAATGTGGCAAAGACTCACTATTTATCATTTACACCAATTAGTATTTTAGGAACAAAACAGCCAATTTCAGCTCTCTGAAGGCAAAACAAGAGAAGCATCAATTTGACCCTGGTTATTCATATGGTTCAGTCATTTTCAAAACCTGTCTTCTGGACTCCAGGACAGGTAGTCCAAGAAGGAGCATTACTTGGAAAAACGAGTCCACAAAGTTTGCAAAACCACCACATATCTGAAATGTAACTTCAGTATAACAGTTTGGTACTGGCTCTCAGGCACCAGTCCTGCATGCACCTGTAGGCACCCAGCTGCTCCTGTTTCCAGATGTGCAGCCACATCTCATTACTGTGTGCAGAAAAACAAGCAAATGCACATGAAGACATGAACCAGGCTGAGTCCTGACCATTGAAACCCACCTCCATAACCATGTTCATCATCACTGTCATTATTCATGTAGTAAACATGCCACATTAACTTAGCACACATTTGCATTAGTTAAGAGCTTTCAGTACCTAGATGAAATTCAAATTGTTGCCCATCTTCCTTCTACTTCAGTAAATTCAAAGGCATCTGCCTACATTTTTCTGGAGAAGAGGAACATAAAAATGCAGCCAGCCTTTCTAATAGGCAACAAGAGGTAGCAAATTTATAACTATGAATATCTTGGGCTACACATTTCCTTTAGCACTGAAGAGATGTTGTCATCTGAGGTTCTGTCCAATATTGTCTTCACTAAGCTGTAGTCACTACTGCCTTAGACAGATTATTATTTTCAATATTTATCCTATTTAAGCCCTAAATATCAAAATATGTAGACATGTCATAAACCAAGAGGCTTCTCCAAATACATTTGCTTTTCCATATGCACAACAGGCACTTCTTTAAATTTAAGACTTCAAAATCCAAGCAATCCAAATGTAGTTCTTACTTTCAGAAACCTTGCTAAACTTTTCCAGTGAGGATACTCTTAAAAGCACACAATGATTTGAAAACTGTCTCAGGAACCTTTAGGTTTTTTATGGAACAGGTCCATGAGATTTTGAAATTTATATCTATTTATGTATGTGTGTTCATCATACACACATATAAGATAGAAATTAGAGTAATGAGTAAGTTATATAGTTTATATTTTTATTATATATAAATTAAATAGTTGTAAAATACTGCACTATCTTAGCAATGCATTGCTTCATAACATGCAAAGACTTAAAAAATTGCAGAGGAGATTAGAAAATAATTTAGAAATTCCTTGGGTGACCTAAGTGAGTAGTAGTCATAGGTCACATTTGCAGTCTTGGGTCATTCTGTCAGTACCTCAGAATGGTTTAAAGTGGTTTTGGATGTTTCTCAGCTGGAACCATGTTTCACATTCCCCTGCCACTTTTATTCCTTCTGCAGCCATTCAGATGGCTGTGTGCAAAACTGACACTGAAAACAGGCAATGAAAATGTTGGAGAATTGATGAGAATGTGCTGCTGTTCATTGGGCATGATTGCTTGTGCTGATGGATAGGAAGTAAGAAAAAAAAATCACTTTTGGAAACCTTTAAAGTTTTTAAGGATGGCAGTGAAGCCGTTCTCCCTGCATTAAAAACTTGCCTTTCCTTGAGAGAGATTTTAGCCAAATATAGTTCCACTTTCCATGCTTTAGTACCGACAGTAAACCCAACATTATGCATTGTTAACACAGCAATTACACTTTCCACTTCATTGGGCAGGCTGTCATCATCTGGAGCCCTGTGCCATCTGCAGGGCCAGCTGACAGCGGGGTCACCTGGGACCAGCAGGGACCGAGCCCGGCCGCACGGCTCGCCCGCGCCGCGGCCGAGAGGCCAAGCACCAACTCTTAGTGCCTTGTACTGAAAACAAATCCTGTCAATTAAAACAGTACAATGAATTCTCATTCATTTAAAACAGGAAATAAATTATTCATGCTTCGAACATTCTTTTTTCCAGACACTTTGTCTCTTCTCATCTCCAATGGTTAAGAAGCAGCCTCAACTCCCAAGTGAAGCACAGCCTTGTATGTAGTTATTCTTTTGGTATTCCTCGTGGAAAATAAGATTTTTTGAAATTACCTGCATGATTTAGGAACAGAAACCACATCTGAAATTGAAATAGGCACACAGGGCCTGGAACGATTATATACTCTGGGTTATTATGTTCCTTGTCAGAAACAGTTCTGGGAAAGAATAATGCATCAAAAACGTTATGCCCTACCTTGAATCCCTCCCCATCTTGGCAATTTTCATGTCAATAACCAAAAATTAACATACTGAGAAGTTTTGAATCCTGCCATAAGACAGATTGACATTTTTGTATTTTTAATAACTGTAAGAAAAATTATCATCATAGCTACCTCCCAGTAGGATAAATCAATTAGTAACTAAAAATACAAAGTCAGATTCAGAATTTATCAACTGATGCCTCTGTGGAACCCACACACTCTGCAGCATCAGCTGTTATTATGCATGTTCTGGTAAAGCAACTAGATTTCTCTGCATATGCTTCAGCTGACAACATACCTTCTTTTTTATGTCCTCCTATACAAGTTCTGCATAAGACTAAAAAAAAATTACACTGTGAATAGCTTTCAGCTGGCAAATTCTCTGATGTGTGAAGAAAACATTGTTCAACCTTAGGTTGCCCCTAGTTCACAACAAAATTTATACTTCAGATTTTTAAAAAATGATGCTATGACTGCATCTCATCAGAGCAAGCTGAGAAATCTGTTATGACACTCTTGGGCAATTCCACTGGAGATTTATGCTTTATCTAAAAGCCATTACAGCATAGGAACAATCACTTTCTTAAACACTGAAGACAATACTGTAATAAATTCATCTTGGAGCCACCAAAGTGACTTAGAAATTGTAAAGGTATAGAAGCAGTTATGGCTTGAACTGAAGAAGTACTGTTTGTACTTATAAAATAGTTGTGCACAATGATTCTTTGTCCCAGACTTCTTCCAATTGATTAACATCAATAAAACTACTCTTACTTTTCAAGCTTTACTGCAGATTAATTATTTTATTCATCCTAGTAAGTTCTGGGCTCTTCTAAAAGCCTGCAAAACATCTCAATTCTGACTGTGCAGCTTAAACAAATACCAGGAATTATCACTGCAAATTAAGTGCTTGTAAAAGTAATATATCAGAACCAGGAAGGTTGGAATTACATTAAGAGAGAGTTCTGTACTGGGACAGGAATGGTGCAATATTAAATTGAGGGGAATATAAAAGAAGTGGCAGAGGCTTACTTAGTAAAATAAACCACCAAGAAGAAGACAAACTATGGTAATAACAGTTTTGTCTGCATGCTTGCAGCTTCATTAGGAGTTCTGTGAGCATAACAATATTGCTGATGATGTAGTGTTTCCCCTAGGGAACAGAAATTAAAGATTAGAGCATTGTTGTTCTCCCAGTGTCATTCACATGTGCAGATAAATCTCTTGGCTGAAGATATAACTGCTGCTGCAGAATTCCCTGCAGCAGTTCCATGTAAGGATGCCTGCTGACCTCCTGACTACCCTTTGATTCTCAATGAGATGTCCCAAAAACAACTTTTTCAGCCCTGAGCTCTAAGACCCCAAGGCCAAGCAAGAGATGAAACCTGCATCTTCTACACAACAGCCCTGCAAAACAGAGCTTGCACTGTTTTCAAGGAAGAATATTTCAACCTTTACAAAGCTGTGTGAATAAAGTTTCTGCAAAATGACTTAATTTCTTAGCATATGGATTTCCTTTCCCAGCACGCTACTGTGATTCAAGTTCCTTAAAAAACCCAACAAAAAAGCACCACCCTCAAAAGATCCAAACAAACAAACCCACATTATATAGAAGCAGTGAGCAGTGTCAAGGGAGGTTTAGATTAGATGCTATGACAAATTTCTTCTCCCAGAGGGTGGTCCCAGGGACACTGGAACAGGGTCCAGAGGGAAAAGCAGCACCAGAAGTCTGCCAGAGCTGAAGGAGCTTTAGGACAGCACTCAGGTGTATGGTGTGATTCTGGGGTCTGTCCTGTGCAGGGCCAGGAGCTGGACTCCTATGATCCCAGCTGCTCCTTCCAACTCAGGACTGGATTTATCTCACCACCAGTCCCATTTTTCAGTCTGCCTTCTATCGCATACTCAAATCATAACTTTTATAACCTGCTGGAAGCAAGCTGATGACTGCAGTACACTGCCTGACACATCCATGGCTGGCTGCTCCTGGAGACAGCCTTAGGGAACTGCAGGGTCCTCTGCTCCAAGCCCACAGTGGTACACCAAGAGCTTATTTAAGTGCAAGAAGTTTTCACTTAAGCAGTTATTATCCCAGAAATCTTTCTGGTTAATGACTCCCTTGCATACTAGAGGTGCTAGCTGAAACTTTTTAACCTAAAGTTTTTACTGCAAGAAAAATTGTTCAATCTATAATGTGGGGGGAAAAAGCACCACTATAATGGATAAATAGATGGTGATTATTCTTTGCTATTTTTTTTAATTAAGGGATTTATAGAAGTGTGAGATGGATACTTTAGAAAGTGAGGAATGTAAAGGCAATCTAATGATGTTGCCAAATACCAACCTCTTGATTGCAGACTTGCTCTATGTATTACCAAGAGACTCAACCATAAGGCAATGTTCAGAAAGCACCCAGCTACAGTGTGATAGGAAATAAACAGTGAGTAAAATTTAGAGACCTCAGTCTTCCAATATGTTTACTAATATTGACATTTTCCATAATATTTGTTCCACGAGCACAGGGCTTACTTTCCCAATAAATACCTCTTGTGTTCCTAATCTTTCTTTGGCACTATATTCAGACAAGCAAGGGTGCTCAGTTATTATAAACTGAGAGGACTGCAGTCTTTGGCAGCAAGTAATCACTATATTAAACATTTGCTCAATATTCAAATCAGGAATAAGATATATAACAAGGCAACTGTCAAAGAAGCATGAAATACCAATGAAGTTTTTAAAAAATTCCTTAGAAGTCATTGATATCCAGCCTCTTACTGTGTAACTGAAAAATCTAAATTGTTCATAGACCTTGACTGGTCTGGACACAGCTAGATTAAGAATATTCACATAAATTAGGTTTGGTCAGTTTTTATCACTGACAACTGTGGTGAGGAGAGATTACTGGGGAGATTTAGAAAGAAGTGGAGAGTTGCTCTGAAAAAACCAGGAAGCCATTAGATCTTTCCATAGACTACTTTTTACACCACAAATAAAGTCTTCCCAATGCAGAGTACCACAGGAAAATCACATTACAGCCACGTCCACAAATTACATTAATTAAGACAATCATTACTTTACATTAGTAGTCTTTCTTCAGAGAAATAAGCACTTGGATAATGGATGAGAACAGCCTTAAATTACATTGAAGGTTTTTTATAAAGCTGTGATTTGCAATAGTAATTAAATTTTAAAGAAAAACACACTACATTTTACAACAACTAGATGGCACTGTCCAAATAAACTGTTCATGTTCATTTATCTGCTCATTAGTCTGAGTTTTCTGTTTAAGCAATTAGTTATATTTAGAATAACAATTGCCAGTCTTCACAAGAAGAATTTAAAATAGGTTTGGTTTTGGGTTTTTTTTTTAGTTTTTGTTGTTTTTTTGGTTTGGTTTTTTTTTTTTGTGGGTTTTTTTTTTTTTTTGGTAAAAAGAGATCCTTTGCTAAAACAAAGCTCAAACAAATTTTCCTTAATTTCAAGTATGGACAGAAATTCCAGCCTGACAGAACTCAATGGCAAAATTCCCAGGTGACTCAGGCAAATGTGGGGTTTGGCTCATGATGCCAGCATTCATTAGTGGGATTATATAAGTTTCCTCAAACTTTGGCTTCTTTTAGTGCCTCTCCCCACCATACTAACACAAATAAATAATTTTAATATGCAGAGCAAGGAAATTATTGATGTTGCTCACAGTATAAGGGAGTCTGATCATGTTCTCTTTCCAGCAGAAGTAGGAAGGGTTTCAGGTACTTTACTGGCAGTAATTCCCAGCATTATGGGGACTGATTGTTAGTAAGAGAAGACAACATAATGAATGAACCACCAGAGTCAATTTTCAAAAGCCTACAAGCAGTGATCTGTACAATAGGATGGAATAAGGAAAAGCTGAAGTTAGCTCAGGTTAGAGGTATTTTTGAAGAAGGATTTTCTATTATTTTTCATGTTTTGCTCCTGGTTTATATACATATGCACTTATGTATCATTTCAATTATTGCCTAGTGAGTAATACAGCTGATATAAAGGAGAGCATTTGGTGCCTACGCACAGGATTTGGGAGAGCATTCAAGAGTAGATGGTGCTCCTCAGAGGCAGGCTGGCTTGTCTGGTGTCCATCCTGTTAAACTGGCAACTTGTGCCCTTTATTAGCTTCCAGCTTATGTACTTCAAACCACAAAATGCACACGAGATAACTTGTCTCACATATTACAACTACTGACATACTAAAAAAGTTAAACTCCAGTTTAAATATTGAAAAACAGAAAATCAGCACAAAGCCTATGCAGGTAAATAATGGCCTCAATCCAGCATGTGCTGCTTGCTTAACTTCATCTCTTGCCACAAGGCTGCTGCAGAATGCACAAAGCAGGTTCCCAGAACAAGAGATAAACAAATGGGCTTTGTTGACAGCCCTGACTCTCAGGCAGAGGGAGAAGCCCCTGCAGGAGCAGGGAAGTGCCCATTGCACACAGTCACTGCCCTTGCAGGGGAACACAGGGACAAAGCGCACCTAATTCAGTGAGAGAGAGCAAGCAGGGAAAAACACACAAGGGATTATACTGGTACTGTTATAATTGTATGATGAATTCATTTGCTCCACAGACAAATAGTTTGAAGTAATTTTGAAGTAGGCCGTGTCAGTTTTGAGCAGACAAGCCTTGCTCACCATAATCCTGCACTGATCACTGCCTTCCAAACACATGGGGCTGCTTTTTCCAAGGAGGACACCAGGAACAGCTGGAGGTCCACTGAGTGAGGCAGCCATGCATTACTGATAGAGGTAAAAGCTCAGTTCCTTCCTGCATTTGGCTGGATTTTGTCCCACACCTTGCTTATCCTAGAAATACCCTGAACACATGAATGCAGTGAGGTGTCCTGGCAAAGTATCCTTTCAGTATCAATGCTTTGCCTTTATGCTTGCTTACCTTCTCCAAACATACACAACACAGTTTAATGAGAAATGTTTCTCCTGTACACAAGCCAAGGTCTGTAGAGAAAATAGGAAATAAGTAATAAAATTACTGGAGCAGAGAATAAAAGCTCTGTGTCCTAGCTGAAGAGCACATCCTTGCCGCCAGGCTGCAAAGCTATTCTTTTCTTGTTCCATCTGATTGCATATGTAATTTTATTTGTATAAGATAGGACAGGTCTAACAGGAAGGTAGGGCATCCTCCCAGGCAGTAGAAGAAATAGGATTTCAAATCTCCCACTTGTCAGGTAGTCAACCCTCACTACCAGATTATTATAGAACAGAGCAGCCTGTTCCTCCAGCATAACAAACACAGATTTTAGTTGTCTTTTCTTGCAAATGCAACAGTATAATTGTCCCTCATGCTATAAAATGTGTTTTTCACACCAGCTCTGGACGCATGCATAGATTGATTAAAATCTATTTTGAGTGACTGCCTTTGGTTCCTTTTTCATCATTCCACAACAGACCTAGGGGTGGTGACAGGATTGGAAAAGAAATTAATTTATTCCCATGGATGCACTCACAGGACCTAAAGAGATTTCCCAGCTGGGTCTGCTGAGGTCTCACAGGAGTGCTGTGAGCCAAGGACTCCAAGCACAGAGAACACAATTTTATGTGAAAGAACAGGCACAAGCCTGTGAGCTGAAAAGTTCTGTCCACATTGAGGCTACACAAAGGCTCAAAGAAACAGCTTGCCCTGGACCAGACAAATCACGTCACACTGCTTTGGTTCACTAATCCTTTTACAAACCACATGCTTTCAAATGCAAACAGTCAGTGGTTTAGGGGAACTTTGCTACAAGCATCCATAAACCGAATACTTCAAAATATTATGCAGATTGCAAATTACTTGCATTTTGATTGACTAATCAGCTTCCTGAAAAAGAGCCCTCTATATACTATGATTACTGTCTTGATTGGAATTCAGCTTTGCCAACCTCCCCTGTTTTAGCAAATCCATACATTTCTCTTCATTAACAAAGATTCTGGTGCTTTTTCTTTTGTCGTCATCGCTGTGATTTTTCTTCCTTTAAACTCAGTTTAAAAAAAACCCCCAAATGTTGTCCAAGATCAGTAAAACTTTTATGTGATTGTGTTTAAAAAGAAACATGGTCGTATTGAGACTGACAACTCCCGCAATACATTCACAGTTTGGAAAGTGTCTGAAAGATTTCATTTAAGAAGAGTAAATTCTCACTCCATGCTTGCTTCTGCTCACAGCCCGATTCTGAAGCTCAGCTGAGGCTCTTTGGCTCGGCTCTTCTCAGAAGGAAGAGTGTTAATCTAGAAGAACTGTTGTTTTCAAATTACTTTCTCTCCTTCTTGAAAAGCAGGCGAAGCTAACGAGAAATTTCAGGGTTTCCCCATGCTTCCTTTTTTGTGGGAAATACTGACAAACACAGGCAAACGTATCAAAAATATGTATCACTATCAGAAATATATATATACCCAGATCAATTCTCCCTGTGTCACGTCTTTAAAGTCACATTATAAATGCTTCATTTTCTGCACCACAGCCACACGACACAGGTGTAGAAAGGTAGAAAGACAGCAGTTTGAAAGTTACATTCTAGGAGACAATTCAAAAGGGCAAAATACACACATGTAAAGAAAAAACAATTAAGGAAAGACTGGGAAAAATAGAAAAATGGTCCATTCTCAACAATTTGAAATATTACACATGATACTGAACAAATTAGTCGCACAATTAAAATTCCTTTTTTTTGTTTCAAAAGAGCTTTTAAAAACCATTTCAACCATCTGTTGTCATTATGTGATCACTTAAGCTGTAGAAAACAATTCTAGAATAGTTTTGCTACATGAAAGTTAAATTCTAGATGGTATTTTAATTTTGACAGAGTATCTGGATTCTAACAGGAATGAAGATGCCACTGAACTCATTTGTGTTTGGGCTTTTTGTTTGTTTCCTCTGCTTTTAGCTTCACTATTAACATTTAGGTCTTTTCCCTTCCAAAAATTAAGGAGAGTTTTCATAACATTTGCACAACAGGTCTGCAAAAGACCACGGCAAATTAAGTACAAAAAGCCTTTTTGGATGACACCAATAATGACACAGAACAAAGCAGCCAAGAAGGCAAACAGAACACTGATTGTGGAAGTGTAACTTGTGTGAACAAAATGACAGACTAGTATTTATTAACACTTGTCTACACTTGGAATCTTATCAGAATAGTTATCCCAGAATAACAGCTTTGATTGAAACCAAAATGACTGCTCCAGAATAATTACCAAGGTTTATTCAGCATTGGAACCAGTTTAGCATGGTAAAGGAGATAAATTTGAAAAGTGTATTTTCTTTTTAATTCAGTGAATGTGTTTTCACATCTCCCAGTGCATGTTTCCCATTCCATCACAGCCTAATTCTGTCCTAAAATGCACCATGGACTCTGCTGAGCACAGGGTCAAAGCATTGCAGCCAAGGAGGTAAGAACAACACACCTTCTGTACCATAACAATTTATGGCAGAATCTCCAGACAAAACCAAGGGATGGACCAAGCAAGAAAAGGCTCCACAGCAAATGAATCTGACCCCTGAAAAGGCAGGTGAAGATAAAAGGGAAGCAGAAATTTGGGGTTCTTCTGTCTAGTCTGGAAATCCTGACTTGTCATCAGAGTCAAACAAAGCATATTGAAAAGGCCCTTGGGGAATGTCCCCTGCGTGAGGGCTTCTGTCTAGTCTGGAAATCCTGACTTGTCATCACAGAGTCAAACAAAGCATATTGAAAAGGGCCTTGGGGAATGTCCTCTGCGTGAGGATCATTGGCTCTGCCACAGCTCCTATGTCTGTTCCCAGAGAGGGGTGCAGACACTGATCTGGGATTCCATAACTGATGTCAGAAACAGCAAGAGCAGGAAGGTAAAATTTCATCAACATATCTCAGAATACCCATGATTAATGTAGAATTTCAGAATCATTTAGGCAGAAATATAAGCCTACTTAATAGATTTACAGAGCCAGCAGAGCTTCTCTTTTGTCCTCACTGAAGTCTTGACCTAGTTTTAATACAAATATTCATGTTCCAGTCTAGTGGTAGTAGGCAGGCAGGTTATTTCAGGCTTCAAGGCCAGGCTGAATTTGTCTGGGGCACTGGTGAAAGCCAGCTGGCAATCTCCCTTGCCTTTTGTCATGCCCCCCTTTGCAGCTCCCCTTCAGAAGGGGATTAAAAAAAACAAAACAACAAAAGGCATACTCATAGCCTAATCAAGTATCTTGCCTTTGCTTCCCTCTCAAGCAGTGAATTACAAAAAATTCGAGATCAGTGCCACCAGAGCAGACCAACACTCAGCAAACAGTGCCATGAGTAACTGGGGCCACTGCTGTTCAAAGCAGAAAGAAACTCAGGCAAAGTGCACATAAATGCTTGAGCATCTCTCTGGTTTTGTGTGCACATTTGTTTTGTTAACACCTTAGGCTGCTCTTGCTCTTAGGAAATTTTCTCCAGGCTGAACCTACACATTTTAGAGCTGCAGCCTTGGAGAGATGTGAGGCACTTGCAGTTGGGGTAGAAAAACAGAAACAAATCTCCCAGCAACAAAGGAGAAATAAACTGCAGTTACGTCAGGCCAAAGTTCAAAATGGAAAAGCAACAAGAGATACTTCATTTTTGCAGTCTCAACGGAAGAATTTGAACACTAGCATAGAAAATACATTCTCAGAAAAATAACAAAAACATTAAAAAACTGAAAAGCTCATAAGAAAACATTTATCTGATAAAGCAGAGCTATGAAAAGTAGTTTAAAAATTTAGAACTAAGACAAGTGAAAGTAACTTGGAAGAGTCTGGTGTATTTTGTTTAAAGGGAAAGGGCATGATTGGGGTCAGCACAGTAAAGATACATATTTTATCTCATTTTTCCCCTCTCACATCCACTTAACTACATTGTTTCTGTAGTTCTCTTAAAAGGTAAACTTCTATTGAAGTCCAACTACATTTTTGCTGCCTCTTACTGTTATTTTTACAGGGCATCAACCACAAACAGAACTCCATCATGCAAGGCATCACAGACAGAGCAGCAGGTAATACTTAAGTGCTCCCAGTACAATCATATGGGAGGAATAGGATGAAAAGAAAGGAACTCGGAGCAACAAATACAAATGAAAAATGACACATGCAGGACTGGAGTTTGCTAGGGGCTAGATATGGCTGAGAGTTATGATAGTTATGGGAAATGAATACAACTGGGTGGAAATGGGGAGCCAGGGAAACACAAAGTGAAGCCAAGGTGAGATGTTCAACTCCTGCCAATTCTTCAGCTCATAAACATACAGGCTGTAAAACTGCAAATAGTGGCTATAAAACTTGATTGCATACAGAAGCTAAATAAATCTCAGTTGATCCAGAGTTCATATTAATCTCACCTCAGTCCACATCTGTGTGAGCCCACCTCTGCTGAGCTGCCACAGAGAGGCCACTGATGAGTTTATTCACAGCATCTGTGACTGCTTGGTAAATTTATTCAAACTAGGAATCTTTGAGAACCAATTTCAACACCAATCTAGTAATTATTTTTGCTAGGGTTTCCACAGATTTTTCCCTTATGAAGACTGTTTTCTTATCTGAAGTGAACTGCTGGCCTCTCAGTGTTACAGCTGTAGAACTGTAAACAGGTTACAGCCTGTAGTACTAAATAGAGACAAAGAATCATAGTTGCCTAAATTCTGAAACACCAAACATTGTTTTGCTGTCTTTGCTGAGAAACATACAACATAAAATAAAGAATGAAATTTAAAAACCCTACACACGCACAAGAGCTAGAGAATGGAAATGGTGATTAAAGTATTTTCTATGCCAATTTTAAAGCTTGAATGAGAATGGTAAAAAATTCTTCCTGCAATCAACCTGCTATTCTACAGCTCCCGGTGGAGGGACTGGAATAATCCATCTAGTTTCACATCTGTGAGCAAGACCTGCTTGCCTGCATTAGCCTTTCCTCAGAAATAACAGTTATCAAATAAGTCAGGAAAAAGTCATCTAAGGACATAAGTTTTGCTCTGCTTACTTGGTACATGAATTATTCTGTTTGGTGCTTCCTATTTCAATGGAATGCCATCTACATGAAGTTACTGTCCACCTTTTTAAAGGAGGGAAGTTTTATAACTTATCAGGGTTAACTGCTCTTCACACACATGCACAAAAATGAGTAAGAGAAAAAGGCCAGATCATTCTCATGCAGAACACACTCAAGCTGGAATATAAATCAAGGAAGCTAAAGAGATAGCAAAGCAACAAGCTACTTTTTGAACGAAACAAATAATTTGAAAGACCAGATTTGCAACAGCTAACTCTGAAGCTTGTTTCTCTTGCTTATAACAAACTAGACTTGCCCAGGTTTACCTTACTGAGGTGCACAAACTCAGCTGAAGCCTTCAGAGTTACTATTTTGCTGTTTGCTTTGGTATTGGGTTGTTTTGTTTGATTGGTTTAGGTTTTATTGCTGCTGTTGTTTTTACATATGCATTATTTATGTATCGTTAAAATACCAAAGATATATATCCATGTCAAAGTCCTCTAAGACTACAACTACAAAAAGTCGATTTCTTCACAACCAAAAGCGTGAACAAATGGTGTTCCAAATGCCTCAGCTGAATCTGACTTAATCAAAAAGCTCACTCAGTAATACCCCTATGTAATAGAGTTTGAGATTATCAATTAATTTCACCTTGAGACTCAGTAGAAAACTTGAACCAGAAATGGAAGAATAATTTTCCAGTGAGTTGAGTAGAATAGTGTATATCCTGACCAGACATGCAGGCATGACAGCAAGTGATATTTGCTATTACAATCCCATCTCCTTAGAGACAATCCCAATAGAGCAGAAAATAACTTATCCTAAGTGAATCTTATTTAGGCAACATAGGTCAACTTTAACTACTAATTAATCCCCCAAGAACCTTCCTTCTTCTGCTCCGTGAATTGATAATCCATCATCATTTATGATTTTTCACTTGAACAAATGAAAGGCTTATTATAAACCAGGATGAAATACTTCATGTCAGATTTTTCAAGGACTGTATGACTGAAAAATTTGATTATGAAGTTAAAATTTCTCATTCTGTTTTACAGTTTTGTAATATTTTTTGGATGACTTTGTGAAAGTTTAAAGTCAGCCATTTTACAGTTTATCATACTCTTGCCTTGCCACAGAACAATTACTTAGAAAGTGTTTAAAAGTTGATAATATTCTAAAATTATATAAAAATTATTATACAATACATTCAAGTTATTTTTTTTGTTTGTTTTTTAACCAGTATTACTACTGATTATATTTATTTTTAGATGCTCTGATGTTCAACCCAAAGCTTCCCTTAACATCACTTTGTCTTGATGAACATCTGCTATTACTTTTTATATATTCATTTTGCAAATTGCTAAGCCTTATATACATGGACAGCTTTTGTCCTCAAACAGGAGAAAAACAAATGCCATATCCCACTCCACAAAGTCTTTCTTGTCAAGAAGCACAATTGTAGACTGCTTTTTTTTAAATAAAAACAAAATGAAGCAAACTAAAAACAAAACCACCACACTAAAGCATACACACACTGACCAGAAAAGCCGACAAAATAATTCCAAAACTAACTATAAAATGTCTACCCAGGACAAACACATAATTAGTCTTCATATTCAAAGGTACAAAATACATCCCTGTATAGATCTAAAAACTCTGTTTATCAGTGAATCAGGTCCCAGAATAAAAAATGGTCCATAGGTTATACTCCTCCCCCTTTTTTTTCTTTTCTTCAAATTCTTTATCTAGATTTGACTCATTTTCCCAATATGTTTCCAAAGCACTTTCTCCTGCATTGTTGGAAGGGATATAATTTTGAAACCATTTGTTCAGCTCAGCTGCGTGCAAATCCATTGTATTTCATTGGTTATTTTCAGCAGAGAAATATTCTGTGTTTGTCTTCATAACTCCAGATAAGAGGCTGGGAAGCATTTGGCAAGAATATTTGTCAAGATGATGACAGGCATAGCATGATCTTTTTCTACCTCCCAACTCTTGAGCATTAAGCTTTCATCTGATATCACAGATAACAAAGGAAAAACTTCATTTGCTAAAACATTCTGAGCCATCAAGTTTAACTAATCAGAGGGCACATCCTGACACTTTCCAGGTGACATTAGTAATCTGGCACTGGGATATCTGAGGCAAATATTTCTGCACAAATTGTTTAGAAAATTCAGATTTAAAGACAAAAGAGATACCTATGTCCAAACAGCTATTAAAAGCAGGATAGCATCGCAGTAACTTTGAAAATTATTTCAGTGGGCAATAGGTTACAATTTTCTATATTCATAAAGCTGCAAACTTCTCCCTTACAGCATTGAGAGCCTGCTCTCCAGCAGCCATAGGTTCCACTGTGACAGAGGTGACTTTACTGCTGCCATCCACAGCAGTGCTCACATTTATTCACTGGCCCAGCAGACCTCAGAACAAGTGACATCTCACCTGTAGACTACAAACTACAGACACCAGCCCGCACTGACAGCAGTTTTCTATACCCCACGGGATACAGATGGCATCACACTCTATTCCTGAATGACTGATGGAAGAGAAAGCCAACAATAAAAGTGCTAAATCAGAATTCCCCACAAAAACCTCACACCACCACAAGCCAGGTAGAAATATGTACTTTTTTCTTTGTCTTAAAAGACGAGTTCATTGTAGGCAACCCACAACAACAGTCACAACCTTCTCTATATTTTTTCATAAACAATAACTTCAGAGACCTCTTGTTACATTGGTCACAGAGGATGAAGGCAGAAAGATTTAAGGCAAGGCTTAAGCTTTCAAGTTTTCACACTCACTCTGAGGAGGTTCTCTTGGAAAGGCCCTGTTATTGGGTTCTTAATACTGCCAACAAAAATCAGGAGATGAGAGCAGAAATAATTTTAATTTCACTACTTCCTGAAAAGGTGTGTTTCCAGACCTATTTTAAATTTAAATACTGAAGAAGTGAAACTAGTAAGTTTGTCACATTTTTCTGTGCTTTCAGCTATTGTTTCCAAGGAAACATAAAACTAACTGTCCAGGTAAATAACGTCTCACTCAGAACTACCAAAATGCAACAAGAGACATTTAGAAATGGCAAAAATAAAAGCAGCTTGTTTCATAGAATCACAGAATATTCTGGGTGGGAGACAAGCCTCACCAAGAGACAAAGGGAGGAGAACAGGAGGAGAGTGATGGAAGAACAGATGACAGAACCCAGCAACTGAGAAGGCAAAGGCAATGACACAAGGTGAAAAATAGGGCTGGCACAGAGGTGAAACAATAAGACTGATCCCAAATGGCAATTGTATGACCATTTCCATTTTACAGAAGCTCCACAAATTCGCTGAAGGCAAGCAGAATATTAGCAGACCATTTATTTTAAGATGAGACATACAATACTGCCTGTTGTATATGGAGCTCCATTGGTTGAATGTTTTCTCTCTCATGTTTAACTTCTCCATTCATCATGTGATTTTAAAAAGTAGTCTCTGTAACTAGAAAACTTAATAAAAGCTCAGCCCTAATATCTGTCTTATATGCCTGGGGAAAAGGGCCCATTTTCCCCACAACAGAGACATTACTTCCCTGAACTCAAGCAGCACAGAGAGGTACACCATTCCCTTTAATTTCTCTGGGGAATCAGAGTTAGAGGTTTGACCACTACACTAGAAAGCTTTTTTCCCTGTTATTATTGGTATTAGTTCTTACCTATTTACATTACAATTCTCCCAGACAGAGCCAGCTGGCTCTAGACTTGTCTACAGCAGAAAAAATTCCGTAGTAGCTTCCTATTGTCTCAAAATTATTCCTCACACAAGTTTTGGCCCTATTACTTTACTCATCTTTGATAGTACTCCTCTACCTAATTATTTTGCACTCACTTTCCAGTTTTCATGGGTGTGGTCTGTTTGTCCTTGAAGTGATAGAGCTGTACCAAAGAGTTAACTCTCACTGCCAGGATTTAAGATTTAAAATAATGAGATGTGTAGGAGGGAGCTGAAAAAAAGGGAGTCTGGAACAGCAATATGACAAATGCTTTAGAACATCTTGATGCAATTGATACTTTAAAATTATTAAAAATAGGTAACACAACAACTTTTTTTCATTTCTCCTTTTTATAGGTAGGTACAAAAATGGAAGTTTTTGGGTTATGATTTTATGACTTATTTATTGAGTCACAGAGCCCCTTTAATAAGTGCTTTAGAACAAGCTGAAAGAACAAAATAAATGAGTATTCACATTTAATGGTAATTATGCAAGTTGGCTCTTTGTGCTATTATCTCCTACACAAAGATAAAGCAGAGGTGGTGGAAATTTCTGTTAAGGTTAAGAATGGAAAACATTGACAAAGTGGCAAAATGTTGAAATTTCTGCATGCTGAGTGTCACATCTTGGTGCCAACAACGTCACATCCCCACAGTCTCTTGACAGGGCATTGGCAGCACAGGAGCAGCATGCCCCATTCAAGTGGGGCAGTGTGGTGGATCAAATTACTCTGAGGTAAATGAACTTTGAAAAGGATATTTTTATGCTGGTTTCCCCCGCCCCGTTCCTTTTTTTCTCAGAGGAGTTGAAAACAAAGCTCAGCAAGAAATGTACAAACCTACCAGCCTGCTGAAAATGGACACAAAGCCACAGGCTGAGTCAGAACTGTTTGCAGTGTTGCTTTTTCAGCTTGTGGGTTTTGCAGAGGAAAGTAAACAGCAATAAATTTATTGGCATGACAAAGACAGGAGTCACTACAGGGCTAAAGAAAAAAAACCCAGGACTCCAGTGCTTCGTCTTACACGGGGTACAAATTGTTGCATTTTCTATCTGAATAGCATAAAATTTACATACAGTAGTAAGTAGTAACTCATCATTTACAGTCTGCTGGCTGGGGCCAACATTCCCACCCCTTGCTGTGGCATTGGAACAATGGATTTAAAGGTGAGTTTCAGACTGAAACACAGGATTGTGAGTAATGTTCAATACAGCAAAGATAGGTATAAATTGGAGAAGACAGAACAGAAATTCCAGGCCAAAAGAAAATTGAACCACCATGTCATAAATTGGTATTACTTGGCTCACAGGACTGCTCTTACTCAACAGGGCTAAAATCCAGAGCTATGATAGGAAATTACTTAATTGAAATCCTGACATGATTCAAGTGAATATGTTACACAATTACACAGAGCACCCTTCACAGGAAGGGGAGATGAATATCACTGCAGAGTCCCTTGGTATGACATGTCTGGAGCCCAAAGCACTGTAAGAAAACACTTGCTACTGGCAGGCAAAGCAGCACTTCCTCAAACATGTGGGATCCTAAGTTTAAGAACGCCTGAAATAGCAGAGCAGAATGTTGGTGAGACAAACATCCAAGGAAGTGAGCTCTGGACACTGATAGGTGACATGGGGTCATCATTTACCTAAATCTACAGCCTCAGCCCTTCAGCTTCTTCCCTTTTCACCACCTCATCACTTTCTCCTGATATGCACAGGATCTTAAGCAGAAGTCCCTGAGGATATGGGGTAAAGCTATTCCTGGTATCAAACAAGAAGGAAGTATCTTATTTCATCACTCACTTCAATAAGACCAAAATTCCACTTTGTGTAATAAAAATTAATAAAAAACTAATCAAGTAAGACCCAGTTGAAAATCTGCAGTGATTGAATTTAATGCTAGATTATTCATTGCATAAACTACTCCTTGCAAAACTGGCAGCTATTTTAGTCATGCTCCAAATTTCATTGGGGCCTTTTTTTTACTTCAGCAGTTTTCATGACACACCCCAAATCATTTTTTTGATAACCAGTTAAATTATTATACATTGAGTACAAGGTGGTTTAATTTTATTTTATATTACATTTTATTAATGTAAATGAAGACCAGATGTGCTGCTTACACCAGATTCATTAGGGAACATAACATTACTTAGGAGAAAGAGAACAACTGAACAACTGACCTCTAGACCAGAAATATATCAAGCCGATAAAACTCAGTTTGGAGAGTTAAATTTCAGGGGAAGAAAGAATATCCAGTGAGGAAGTTTTCAGGGCAGTACAGAGCTGTCACACCTCAAAAGCTGGCAGACCAAGCCTCTCAGTAGAAAGGGGCAGCTGCAGGAGGAGCAGGGGAAGAATTACAGTGGTGGAACACCTACAAGCTCTTCCACTAATGCACATATGCTGTCATCTCTGATCTTGAGAGGACCAGATTTTGGTAAGACAAGCAGGAGAAACAAAGCAGCCCCCTATTCCCTCTGCACTGCTTCTCCTCATTTGGAAAGTTTCAGGCTTGCTCCATTTTGGATTTTTACTACCTGGCCACTACCAGCTGTTTGGCACTCTAGCTCCCTGTACTTCACACAGCTGATAAAATTTTTCTCCAGCTTTGTTGCAAATGGTGCTAGTGATGAAAAGTGAGTGCTCTTACACAGTACTGATTTGCAGACAGAAGGAGTCAAGAGAGGAGTTACTGATATGGATGTGAGCAACTCCATCCCAAGAGGAAATGCAATCAATATAATTCCATTTCCTAAACTTAATTAGATTAATTTTGTGTTTAGTAGTAATATTTTAAAAGTGCACCTGCTTAATTCTCACTACCAATCCCCGGCAAAACTATAGCTACGTTAAATATATACATTGTGACAAACAAAGTTAAAGTTCTGTGCCTTCCTCCACCCCACCAGCACACCTGAAGACACCCTTCTTTAGGCCATCAGTCATTTTAGCTCTCCTGTCACACACATTTAGATGCCTATGGGTATCCAGGTGAAGAGGAAGGGACATAGACAGAGAGCTCAGGCTAACTGTAATGTTAAAAAAAATCCAAACCCAAGCCAAACCAGAAACATTATCTTTAGGAGTCAATTAGATGTATAAATGGTAAGTAGCAACAGTAAGGTCAAGTATCCTTTAGAATCAGAGCTGTGAGTACTGCAGTTACCTAGGCAACATCTGCTGATTCTTCTATTTAGGATTTCATCCATGTACAGCGACAGGAAAAACAAATGAGAGTTTTCAGAAATTATTCATGTCCCTTTAATTAAAGCCATAATCTAAGTGTGACTACATGTCTACGAGTAAGGTGTTGTCTTAAGGAGCAAATCTCAGATTTTATACATGAAAATATGATTTAGAAAACCTCAAAAAAAATTTCATGTCTTAAGAATGACAAAAAGTTTAAGGCACCTGAAATTAATGCCTGGGCCAAAATAGGCATCACAATTATTCCAGTACAGTGAATAACATTTGAATGGTTTATGTCTTGTATATCTAAAGCCAGTTGGTGAATGAGTTTTATTCATGTCAGCATTTTAGATTTCTCTGAAAACAAAGAAAACTCAAAACAAGAAATAAAATTCCCACATAATAAAAACCTGTTAAGAGCGTCAAGGAGCTTGTCAAATTGATGGGGACTATGCAGCTTAAAAATCCAATGGAGTGTGCACTGTTATATTTCAGAGTTAATGGAAGAGTTAAATCAATCACCTCTTGTAACTTGTGTAATGGAGTACTCCAGGCAGAGAAATAATATGATTGAATTTGGATTCCTTCAACACTAATATTTACTACTGTTAAAATCCTTCAGCCTAAAAGGAAATCCTCAAAGGCCAATCTGTATCCAGGAAGACAAATTGCTGCTTTAACTGAAATTCACTAACTTGCTCTCACTGCAAAATGAAAATAGAAGTTATCATATTGGAGCACAGAACAAAATGACATTTCTGAGACATTAATCTTTACAAGATGTTAAATTACTTGTAAAAATCTCAAGAAAAACAAAGGAATTAGTCAGACTATCATTTTCTCAAGACATGAGAGTGACTGAGATCATGTAACATACTGAGGACATAATTCTCCACCAAGTTTGGTGAGTTAGTGAGGTTCAGTAAGGACAGCTGACTTGCCATGGACGAGCAATGAAAATGAAAATCAGGTTTTTGTCACCTGTTAATTTTTTTTCCTTTTTTACTTGCACCCTGGTCTTAAGCAACACCTTGTGACCCTGAAGAGAATATTAATTGGTCAGTGTATAGGGTTTTGGAGCCAGGTGAGAGAAAGGTTTGAATACTTAAACTTCTAGAAAAGTCTCCCTAATTACGTGGAAAATGGAAGCAGATAATTCCACTGATACTAAAAATGGATAAAAACTTGTCTCATACCTATTGGTCATGCCTTGGTATGACCTATACCTGGTCATATCAACTCATTTAAATGAAACTCATTGCATTTAAGCTAAATCCCAGATAATCAATTTCTTTGTCTGGCTCTCTGCCTAAACCTTAATTATTTAGAACATTCAAATTAAAGCCTATAAAAATCTTCAGCCAACCACTATGAACTGGTTGTATTCTGTCATTATGAAGGGATGACACAGCTATCCTTTCTAACTCTTGCAGAAGCTACCTAGTTTGTTACTACCCAAATGCACCTTACAGCTTTGAAACTGGCTTGTAATCATTTTCCAGGAGTCCTGCTCCAGTTTGCTGAACACTGAATGATTTTTCTTGTTGCCTTTTTTTGGAAGTGTTTGGGTAGCCTTTTCTCACCAGGTCTGTTTTTTCCTTGAGATCTTTTGTTAAGAATTTCCCTCTGGTAATGCTGTCACCTCTAGCCAGAGCAGTGAGCTCTGTATGAGAAGAAACCGGTGGCTTTAACAGTGGACTGGAGAGTGGAGATAGGGACAATTTTCCCAAGTGACCAAAATCCTGTGTACAAGGAAACCTGAGCCAGGTGGTGAACAGCACAACCAGCCCTCCCAAGCACAGATGTGGCTGAAGGCAGACACTTGGTGCCTTTCCTAACCTTCCTTCCTACTCTGCTTTGTTCCCTAGTCTTCAAAAGTTCTGTCATGCCAGCCAGCCTCCACAGTGATTTCCACAGAAAACTCAGTGCTCCAACTTGGAAAAATTGTTAACATTTCGGGGACACAAATTATGTCCATAGAGACCAAACACCAGCTCCCAAATTGTTGCTGCATCCAAAATGCTTTGTGCTTACACAGAAAATTCTTTGGCCCTTGAGAATAAAGCAGGGAGGACCAGCCAGGCATAGTGCACATTGCAGTGCAGTGTAGCCATTAAATAAGACTGTGCAATTGTCACAACAGAGGAAGAGATGGCATCAGTCTCTTCAGTTAGAGTTGAAAATGTGCATGAGCAAGGTGGGATATTTATGAATCACATAAACCCCACATTCTAACCTTTGTATTTTAAACTCAGAGCAATGATTTACTAGATGTATTTTCTTAGAAGACATTAAGATCTTGCATTTTTCAGGGGGGAAAAAAGTACTTTAAAAGGTATCTAAACATCTTTATTAACTAAAAATTAAGAGTGCCAAACGATTTTTTGATTTTTAGTACTGTTCCAGGATGGCAAGTTAAGCAGTATGTGAGTAGAAAAACCACATTTCCCTCTCTGAACTCCGGTCTCTTCAAGCAACATCTGACATTTCCACTGCCCACGTCCCCCACCCACAGAAATAAGCCTCTGTACAATGAGCTCCAAAGTTCTGTTGGTTCCCACAGTGCCATCAGCTCACTTTATAGTAATTACCTGTCATTACCTCTGAAGTCCCACTGATCTCCACTTTCACCACTGAAGAAGACCTACAGGAGGCTCACCTCCACATCTCTGCAGTGAGGAGCTGCAACTGGTGCCTGACCAAAACCAGCTGGCTCTTCTCAGGTGCAAAGTACAGTAGCACAAAACCAGCAAGATGAGACCCTAAGGCACCTCGTTTTATGCAAGTGTCACAGCACTTCTAAAAAGTCCCAATTAGTCTGACAACACAGTTACACCCAACACACCCAGGATGACTTGCAGGCATCCGCAGGGTGTAGGCAAAGTTGTGCAAATCCCCATATATCTGCATTTTCAGATGTTTGGTTCTTGCTCAAACCAGTATTGTGAATAAATTTAAGCTTTACCAAACCATGACTGCATTTAATGACAGAATTAAAATGGACCTACGCAAACAACAAAACCTTTTGTACTGATCTGTAGATAGAAACACCTTGCAGGCAAAAGCACCCTCTGCCAGAGTCAGCTCTGTCCCTCCACAGGGAGACAGGGATTTCAGGGAAAATGCTACTGCTTGTGCCTGTACTTCCTCCTCTTTACACCACCTAACATTTCAGACAGGTTTTGCTTTAGCCACCTGCTGAAAGTACCATCCACAGGTGTGACAAATGAAACACAGCTAACACAGATCAGAATCCAAATAGAAACACCTGATTTTATTTTGGCAGGGCCCATAGTGACATGCACCAGACCTATGGAAGGCAACCATCCCTTATTGAACACAGCTGACTTCAGGTGGAGTTGTTCTTCCTTCCCCACCCACCAAAGGCTTTGATTCCAGTTCTTTGCTGTTTATTCTTTTACAATTGAGTTCTTATGGCAATTAATGAAGAGTTGTGAGAGGAATCATACTCTTCATGAAATCTCTCCATGTTCTGGCTAACAGCTTGGTATTTCAGACTGTCACATTCCAAGAAAGCCTCTTGTTACTCCCAGCCCGGACTGCTTGCAATGAGCATCAAAGGAATTACAAAATCAAGCAGGTTTGACAGAACTCTTAACAGAAAACCACATCCAAAATCAGCTATGAAACCTCAAACCCCCAAATCATTTAAACAACATGCAGTTGTTTCAAGCCTGCTTCTTTAGGAGAGTGCCTCTTTCAGGTGTGTTACTACAACTTGTTTTTCTGAGGCAGTCTTCATACAAGACATGAAGTGATTTGTCTACTCAAACTCACCACAGAGTGGTTCAGCAAAACTCAGAGTTTCCACTCACAATTAAGTGACAAAAAGCAAAACAAACACTTCTGTTTAATATTTAGTTACATTCAAATGCTTTATGCCTTAACAGCACCATAACATTTACCTACATGTTTATTTAAAAATCTGCTAGCTAAAATACAGAAAAAAACCAACATACTGCACTTCTGAAAGCCCAAAGATTATCACAAACTTAATGGAATTCTCAGTCAAGTATTCACTTCCCCAGCAGTGAACACACAGCCCAACACACCAGAAAAAGCACAATCTTTTCAACTGCTGCAGAAATAACTGTTCTTTAAAACATTTACTTCAGTTCTTATGTAAGCACAACAGCACTCTTTGAAGTGAAATAAAGTATTACAAAACAGAGGCTAAATCAAGATCAGAGACTCTGAAACATCTTCAGTATTTTTATCTCTTTCTGCACCACAGAAGATAAAGCCTACACCAGAAGTCTTCTTCAATAACCTCTCAAACAGCAAAAACACTTTCCAGAAGAGAAAAAGTATTAACCTCTTTAGATTTGATAAAAGATGGAAAGAACATAAACATCCAGCTCTTACCTATCAGGGAAGTGAAGCTACAAGATTTTGCTCCATGTCTTCAGCAGGCAGAGCTCCAAACTCGTGCTCAGTAGAGCAAACCAGCACCTGCTCCTCAAAGTCCTCCTTTTCTACCCCGAAGTGCCACAAACTTGCTCACCACACATCACTTCTCTCCAGCTCCAGAACACCTCCCTCCCTACTGCTTTCAGCTGTCCTTAATACATCTCATGATCACCAACGCCTGAGCAACTCCTCGGGCAGCAAATTACCCCTGCAGAGATCCCTGTGAGCTCTCACACCTTGAATCAATTTACCTCGGTAAATAATTCTGCTGAGGTTCAACAAGTAGACCCTAGCTCTTATATTTCGCCCTAGAAACATGTGACATGAAAGGGACTTTTTCACCTTTATGTGATTTCCTGTAGTCAACACTGCTCCACAGGCACTAAGACATTTGCCTTTCCAGTCCTCAGCCTGAGCAAAGCAGCAACATCAATGACAGGGGAGAGGGGAGCTCTGAGCAGGGTCACAGCAAGCCTCCTCAAGTGTCCTTTCACACTCCCAGCCAGCAGCTGGTGCAGTCAAGGAGAAGCCAAACCTGTAACCAGGAGGAAAAAGGGGTGTCTATCCCATCCCCAGACACTGTAAGAAAGCAAACTCTCAGCCCAGAGTTATCAGGCAGCATCAGCAAGAGTTTCCTTGCTTTGTAGATACTTCATCTAAAGCAAAAACTGCATTTGAAGGAAAGGCTTTTCATTGCAGAATTTAGTGCAATTTCTCCCTCTTTTTGCGTTGCTGTGGTGGAGGAAGCACAAGAGAAAGCTCTTGATTTATGGCCAGTGTAAATCTATGAAGGGACCAATGATGGGCTGCACAGAAACTGACTTGTCTGGGAGCCCAAGAACAGTTTGCTAAACACTGGGAGATTAGCAGTTCTCACTTACCCTAGAGACACCATGTGCCTTCAGCACTGATAAATACTCACAGACTATCAGCTGCTGACTGCTTGCTGTGTTTTCACAGAACTGCTCAGATTATCTCCATGGGGAGGCCAGGAGGGACAGAAGCTTAAACTGTGTGAATTCTGAGATTTCAGCATGCTGCAGGAGCTGAGCAAACCACAGGTTCAAAAATTCAGTGAGACTTCTCCCCAAAACAGAGTTATAAAGGGCAGTACAAATGCTGTACTCACATAATAAACTGTCTGAATCTATTCAGAGGTATTCTTTACCACAAATCTAGTTCTCATTGTTTCACAATTGCATTCCTATGTTTCTAATGTTTCAATTTTATTGCCTTTTTAATGTGAAACTGGTACTGAAATTCTAGTGTGAGTCAATTCAGATATTGAGATAGAGACGTACAGACAGAAAAACAAATCCAAGAATTTAAATCAAGCTAAGCAAAAGGTGAAAGGGCAGGCATAATGGGGACAGCCTTATAATAGCTTTTCAGGGCAATATTCTTCCCACTATTTTTGATATACCATGCTAAGAAAAGTCTGGTGACACTAGAGGGGCATGTTAATTTCACTGAAAATATGACTGGTAGAGGGTGATCCCCACATTCCTCCTCACCTCTGGCTTTTTCATCCTCTTTGCATTTCACACAATTTGCTCCCCCAACAGACTGGATGAATTTGGATGGATGTGCTTCTGACTAGAGTGTTCTCTGTGAAACCCCAGCCTTAGTTCAAAAAGCAGAGCAGATTACTACCAGACACTAGGAGACATGCCTGCCATCCATCCATCCATCCATCCATCCATCCATCCATCCATCCATTGTCCATCCATTGTCCATCCATCCATCCATCCATCCACCCATCATCCATCCATCCATCCATCCATCCATCCATTGTCCATCCATTGTCCATCCATCCATCATCATCCATCCATCCATCCATCCATCCATCCATCCATCCATCCATCCATCCATCCATCCATCCATCCCTGCACCCCCTGTTGTGCCCCTGTGTTCTCCAATCACCTGTGGGCCCTGCACCCCCTGAGCCCACTCCCTAAATCAGCAGGATCCCCCTCCTGCAGCAGTGCCCAAGGCAGCCCTGAGAGAAAACCCCCTGAATCTCAGTACAAACCAGGATTTGCTCTGGAGGACACACTGCAGCTGCTGAGACACATCCTCAGTTAGCTCATTCTGTGTTTGAAAGCAGAAACAAGAATCCTGTAATGATGCTCCACCACTTGTCTTCAGCTGCTCATTGAGGTGGAATATTGTGGATAAAGACTGACATTAGTAAGACAAGTGACTGGAACTGTAATTAATAGAATAACCTTGCTCTGTCCTAGAGGAGTCTGATGACAGCATTTCCTGACAACTGATCTTTTTTACTGATGAAAACATTTACCTTAAGTTTTATGTGCCAGCCCGGGAAAACTACAGGTGGAGCACATCTTGCAACAATTCTTTTTTATTCTCTCTACAGAGCAAAATTATGCTCCAGTTTACACAAAATAAAAATCCATCTCTTGATAGAGAGAATTTTTATGTTCATTTATGTATTTTATTTACTGTTATTTATCCCTGGAGAGCTTGAAGTCTCATAGTTAAAAGCAGATGAAAATTACTTTGTTAGCTTTTTCCTTACAAGCACATAAATCTCATTACATATAGCAAATATTTGTCTCTAGAGAAAACAGATTTAAACCTCCCCTGAGATCATAAAAGCCCCACTAAAGCAAGAAGCTACACAGAGCCAAAATGACATCTAAGCTAAATGACATCTACCCCATGCCCTGTGAAGTGGCCAATTCTTCTCATGCCCTCCAGGTTTGGGCAGTGCCCCTGCTGCACCTCGGGGCCAAAGACCCTGACCCTCCTCACCCTCCCCAGCCCAGCATGTTGGGGTTACACAGGGTTTCAGTGCCCTGGGGAGAATCCTGCTGGCAGCCACCTCCCAACCAACCTCCAGCCAGAGCCAGCCAGCAGCTGAGAGGCAGGGGGAGCTGGGGCAGGATGGAGACCAGGAGAATCCCACATTGGGGATGACAAAAGGAGGGAGCAGGGAATGAGCAGACATCTAGAATATATGGCCTTTCAAGAAAGCCTGAACATCATAGGGCACAAAAGATGATCTTTAAATGCATTGAGGGGTTATATAGGTTATAAAGGGGTTATATCCTGTGAGGACAGAACAAGGAATAATGAACTGATATTGCAGCAAAGAGATCCATCCAGAGAGCAGGGAAACCTGAGAGTGAAGAGCTCTTGAACTCAATTTCCAGAAGGGTCTGGACTCCAGTTGTGAGGGGATACCAAACTGGGCTACTGTCTGTTATGGATGCAGCAGAGAGACCCGAGTCATGAAAAACCCATCTGATCCAACCCTACTCCAGCCTCTTATTCCTATAGCTTTTTTTTCCCCCCTTTATTCAAGACTTTTTGATTCCACTCACTAATCCTTTCTTTAACTTTTCATGGAGGTAATCCACCCTATTTTCCTTTTAATTTTCTGTTGCAAATCTTACTGAAACAGTCAAAATTTTTTTTAAAAAGTACATGAAAGTCATTTGAAGTCAGCAAGATCAAAACAAATGTGAAATGTTTATGCCTGAATGTTTTCTGTAGTTTGTGTCATTTAAAAGGGAAAATAAATCTCACAGAGATATGCAATGTAGAGCATTTTCTGAGGATTGTTTCCCACAAAAGTTGACTGCAGCTACTGTTGAAATTAAGAATTAGCTCTATCCTTTCCAGAGATGTGTTATTCTTTCATGCTTTTGTTGTACCCCTCTACCAGAGAACACCTGACAGCCTGCAGACACTGCTAATCTCTATTACAGGAAAATTACATCGCTGACTCCAGAAAGTCTTTTTGCTGATGGGCAACTTAGATAAATACCATCTCAGACGTATAGCCTCACATTTTTATCTTTCCTAGACTCATGGATAAATTCACAGCTTTCAGGGAATGCTTTTGACAGAATACAGATCAAACTGGGGAGAAGTGGGAATTCAGATTGTTGCCGTGATGGTTTTTGTTCTCACCAGCTACTGATGGAGCTCTGTGAGGTTTCTCTGCTCCTGAAGGCACTGACACCATAACTGCATGCAAGAGAAGATAAATTGAGGACACAGACTTGCAGAACTGCTTTTTGTCAAAGGTGTGTGGTGTTCACTAAGGGCAGAAGGCAAGAAATGTGGCAGTTTTGCTTTACCTGTTTGGTTTTCATCCCTTCATTGGAGTTCTACAAGGAAGCACTGCAGAGACTAAGCATCATCAATGAAAAACTATTTAAAATATCTGAGGTAGTCTAAGCTTTATACTTCTGCTGGTTTGAGGCTTTGCTCTTCACAGAAGCTGCCAACAGCTTCTCAGCTCCCTGGTTAAATAAAATCACTTTGTCAGCAGTTGCCTGTCAATGAATCTCTGATAACACCAGCAAGTAATTCAGTACTTCAGGAGTATTTTTTTAATCAGCATCCATGAAACTGTAACTTTTTGTTGTTTTGGCATACCCCAAGCCACACATCTTTTACTTTTCATTCAGAACTCATAGGCTGTGTCTCCTAAAGTATTTTTTTCTTGCTACAATCCCTCATGAAACCACAGGGGTAAATTCTGCTTGCAGGAAAATGTCCATGGAAGCCAACCCAATCACATAAAATTGCACTGGAGAACAGATTTTGGCACACTGTGAGAAGTCAGTCAGGACAGCTGGAATAATATAGCAGCTAAAACAGACATTTTATTTACCACACAGACAAATGGTTCCAATTTGATTTACAAATTAAATCAATTTCCAGGCTGGGATAGGATTTTCTAACAAGAAGGGATGTATGTTTTCACACAATGATGTGGTCTCCTCTTTCTGCTTTAGTCCCGAGTGTGTGCATATGTGAATGTCAGCAGTGGAATGCAGAGTTGTGAGGCATGAAAGAATGATTCCTTTATCTAAAGTTTTACAACTGCTACATTCTCATATCAGTTTTCTCTGCCAACCAGGGTGCTTGGCTGACACCCAAGTACCTAGGATACCCAAGTACACAGAACAAGAGGCAACAGGCAGAAACTGAGTGTACAGGCTGTTCCACCTGAAAAGGAAAAAGAACTTTTTTGCTGTGCAGGTGGGGTTGCCCAGAGAGGGTGTGGAGTCTCTCTCACTGGAGATATTGGAGAACCATCTGGACACAATCCTGTGCTGTGTGCTTGGGGATGACCCTGCTTGGACACAGCGGGTGGACCACTGTGGTCCTTTCCAACCTGATCCATTCTGTGATTCTGTCATAACTGGTGGTCTCCAGAATCTCAGTTCTGAATATAGTTTTAGTGGGTTGTCCAACCATTTGTGCTCAGTTTTAGTATTTCCTGTGCCTTTAGCTAATACAAAAAAACCCCCTGACAGTAATCAAGAGAAAAATGTGTCTAAAGAAAGAAAAAGTAAAAGGTAGATTTGAAGTTCTCTGCCTACTCTTTTAATTAAATTCAGTGCTGTGCATGTGGTAATAAATTAATCAGCTTTCAGTCATTTGTGTATTGACATTAAAAAATACTATTTAAGGGCTCATTGGATCTGGAACCCAGTTTTTGAACTAAACAGTAAGATAATTTTGTTAACTAACAGAATCTTCAAAATCTCAAACATTAGATGTTTTAAAAAAAGTGAGAGGTGTTATTATGCTTTAGCAATAAAATCTCTCTCAGTAAAGTTAAAAACAAAACCAAGACTGATATTTTGATTCTGCACGTAGGCTGGGAGAAAAGGAGTGAAGTGAAATAATGTTAGATCAAAAGGGAACTTTGAGAATATTCAGCCCATTCCAGCTGTAGTAAAATGGACCCTCAAGTGCTGTTTTACTGTAGATGAAACTTTATTGAACTGTAAAACAAAAATACTGATAAAGAACATAAATCTTCCTAAGAGAACAGATAAACAGCAGAATGACACTGTCTCTGTTTCAAATGCTGTGACATTAGAAAACGAGCAAGAGAGGAGAAGAAGGAAGGGTAGAGAAGATGTCCACTGAGACTTGTGAGCTCTCAGGATGGCACAACTTCAGCACTTTGCAGGCACCTGCAAGAGCAGGAGAGCCTCAGCCCCTGCAGCAGTTTCAGGGGCCAGCAGGAAGCCTTAGCCCAGGCTGGGGTCTGTGCTGGTGAGACACAGCCTGACCCACGGGACAGCTCCAGCAGGCAGAGGGGAGCTCAGCCCAGCCCTGTCCTTGTCCAGACCGGCCAGGCTCAGGGGTCCAGGGCGCTGCTGCCACTCGGAGCAGGCAGCAGGAGCTGCTCAGAGGCACCAGCTCAGCAGCACAGCCACAGCCTGGCCCCTCTGGTGCTCCAAAATCAGCCCTGTGATTTCACAAACCACAGGTTCACCTGGCAAAACTTCAGGTGTGACTGTGTCATAGCAGATTTAATTTACACTTTCCCTAGTAGCTAAAATACTAAGCAATGAGGAAGTGAGAAATGTCATTTTAATCAGGTTTTTGAAACTTTCTTTGCAACTAAAAATGAAATTCTAACACTTTCAGGGATTAAATATTACAAATGTGTTTGAATCAAGCAGGACATTTAACACCTGTAAATCACAAATGATAAGCAAATATGGCCTGCATGAACTATGGCTTGCATATCTTTTACTGGAACACAGATTTCTACCTCCCCCAAGACTGAAATGTTTAAGTTATGAAGAACTTTGTATTTTGGCAATATCTGTATAACAGATATTTCTTTCATCAGTTATGTTTACTGCATTAGTAAACAAGAGTTACTCCTTCAGGGAAATTCAACTCCAGGCTTTTTCTTTCAAAAGCTGTCATGAGAATCAAAGAGACTGACTGTACTTGCTATTTAATTTTTTATTACTTATTTGCATCACTAGGGTCTGACTATGTTTATGAAATTTAATCTACAAGGAAGAGAAAACTTACTTTGTGTGAGACTGTCCAAGTGATTTCCTGCTGGGAAATCAGTGTTCCAGCTTTGCATAAGCAGTGTCTGCAGGAGTCAGCATTTCACTGGGTGTTTTTTCATCAGCAAGAAGTTTAACAGTCAATATTAGTGATGAGAACATCTATCCAATCATCTTGACATTACCAAGAGATGCTAGTGGAAATAAATACCATGTGGTATATTTTAATATGTGGTATATTTAATATTTTTAAATATAATACATATATTTAAAATATGTGGACATTATATGATTAAAAAGATGAAACAAATTAAGCTTAAAGTATTATCTCCTCTTTTTTTTTTCCAAACAGTTGAAATTTTTGTTTGGAAAACAAG
This sequence comes from Passer montanus, assembly GCF_014805655.1. Taxonomy (NCBI): domain Eukaryota; kingdom Metazoa; phylum Chordata; class Aves; order Passeriformes; family Passeridae; genus Passer; species Passer montanus. The sequence continues at coordinate 2,981,530 of NW_024366703.1, read as the reverse complement.
GATCATTCAAATTTATTATTTGGATAATAGGTTTTAGCTGGATAAACCCCTTGGAAAGAAAGATATCCAGAACATCTTGCTGACAGAGTTTCCACAGAGCCTTCACTTGCCTAATTTCAGAATTCTTCTTTGAAACACCTAAAGCAAGCAGCCCCAGAGTGTTTCTTGATGGCTGCAGAAAGCCCAGTGCTCTGCAATCTGAATGCTGGGTGATTGGCACTTCAGAACAGGAAATCTTAAATGGGTGACTGAAAGAGAGAGTCTTTCTCTTGACCTCTCAGCACAACCAAGTAAAGACAGAAACACTTAAACAAGTGAAGCATTTCCTGGGACATTCAACAGGCACAGCATGTGCTTTCCCAAAGAGGATCACATCTTATTCAAGTACCCACATGAAGATCACATTTAGTGCTATCAGATCAGGCCCAGTGACATTCCTCCCTGCCAAAAGAGGAATAAGTGACTTTTTCAAATACCTGTGACCACAGAGGTGTCTCTGTAAAACCACTTTCCTCAAGAATTCAGTCACTGCCTCTATTTCAAAACCCAGAAATGCTCAAAGCATAAGATTCCTTCAAAGCCACATTTCAAAGACTTTCCTATTACAGAAGCAGGGTGCTCCTTCTGTAGAGTGTAAAGGCATGGTCTTTTTTATCTCTTCCTCATGAAGATCTTAAATCCCAGATACAAAGATAGAGATAAAACATGTCCAAATCATCATGGTGATAAAGCCAGAGCTTCCTGGGGGAGGAAGGGAGAATGTCAGCCTGTGCAGCAGCATCTCAACAATCACTGAAACCTCATTTTCCACATATGATCAAAAAAAGTTTCTTCCAATAAGGAAATGCTTGGACTGTGATTGTAATGTTTCTTTCAGAAAAGGAAGTTGGGACCTTATAAGTGTTGAGCAAAGCTTGAGACCTCCAAACACTTCTTGCATTTCGATGCAAAATCTCAGTTCCAATGAAATCATGTTCTAAATAATTCATTAAAACCTGAAAAGTGACATCATGTTAAATGTTAAAAGGCTGATGTATCTGGGAATAAATGTGGGTAATTTGATTCCACTTATCATAGGGCAATCGAGAGCTCAGAGACTTTGTAGAAATGACAAGCCAGCCAGTTTATCTGATCCTTTGCCAACTGCTTTGCAGTGCCCACAGCCTGGCTCTGGCTGAGAACACTGAGGCAGCCTAGAGGGCTGGAGAGAGGGAGACAGGGAGAGAGGAGCCAGTCCTGCTGTTTGCTAGGGACTTCTGCTAACAAAAGAGCAGTGCTGAAATGAATTTGTGTAGTGATAATGTCTCTTGCCCTCACAAAGGGTCAAGCTAGATGGAACTCACTGAACACAGTGTATCAAAAAATTGCCAATAACTTTGGATAATACCCTATTGTCACAGCAGGTAAGTGTCAGAGAGTGTCAAACTGATAAAATTGCTTTCTTAAATGTTCAATTACTCTTTTAAGTAGAGGAACTTATCTTCCCTGCCAGTTGTGCATTATGAAAATGCATACAAATAAGTCTGATAATCACCAAACACTGACCTTTTTAAAAGGTCAATTTTGTAGCAGCAGAGCACAAGTAAATACACTATTGAGGAGGAGGAGAGGTGTTACACAGTGGAAAAAGAGTAATTAGGCTGTTTTCATGATGAAAATGTGGTTACCAAAAAAAAAAAAACTCTTCTGTGTTATAATCACAGATAAATATTAGATATAGGTGAAACCCAACTCGCATGTCGTGCTGTAGATTGTTCACTACTTGTCCCTGCCTCCAATGTCACATAGTCAATAACTTTCAGATTTCTGGAATGGAAAAATCAGCTTAAGTAATTCACAGAGTGCAGTTAATCAGAGTCAGTTTCAATGGCCTTGTGATCACTTCAAGTTGAAGTGTTTGATTTTGCAACCTCTCCTAAGTCACAATGCTGTCTACTGGAAGCATTTGTCCAGGTCTCATTAACTCTGGAAGGAGATAGCCGCTTTTATCCGATTAGATTTTTTTTCTAGGTACTTTTGCCTCCCATGTTAGTATTTTTCCCCTCTTTTCAGTGGTGTCCTAAAACCCAAATCAAAATCAGTAATACAGGATAGATGTGGCACACACTTTTCAGTGGAATAAAATACAGATGCATCCTCTTAACTATTCAGTATTAAGTATTGTGAGAAACCTGTTTCTCACAAAGTTCAAACAATGTTATATTGTAACTGCTGTATGTGGAACAGTATGGCTCATTTCAGATGCATCTACTTCTATAAATTCCTTGCTTCAGTACTTGTGTAGTAGCTGCCTGTGTCTCCTGGGAACATGATTCTATGATCCCTCTTGAGATCAGTACTAACTTCCACATTGGCATCCGCATGCAGAAGTATCTGATTAAAACCAAGCAGTTAAACTTAATGAGGTATTTAAATATAAATTTATAACTTTTTTTTATCAATCCTTTTTCCTCAGAAAACAAACCTTGGTATCACAAATCTACAAGCAAGGAAAAACTAATTTGTACAGCAACTGTGATTCGCTTTTCTTCAGCAAACAAAACCGTATTCTATTTGCAGCTGCCTTTAAGGCTCCTGTCAAACACTCTCAAGTAACTCACTCATGTCCAGCTTACTTCCATGCTTCTATTCTTTAAGAAATTGAATCTGTAGGAGATTGCACAGGGCCATGTTGCCAGCCAAGAACCTTTCAGCTGGCTCATCTGACTACAGCCAAAGCGTTAAAGGTCTGAGAGGAGGATTAGGCTCGGCTGAATGGACCGAAGGGGTTAGCGCAAAGCCAAGCCAAGCCCAGCCCAGCCCAGCCAAGCCAGCCTCGCCGCCGCTTCCCGTGCGCGGCGTCCCGGCGCCACCTCCCGGGGGCCGCGGCCACCTCTGCCTGAAACATTTTAGGGCTCCCCTCACACAGCACCAGTCAGGTGTCGACCATGCTCAAATACCTGCATTATCTAAGGAAAGCTGTCCCATTACTGAACGATCAGCCCAAAAGGATTCTGCTCCCTTTTTCACACTTCAACTCAAGAAAGTCATCCGCTCTCTGATCAAATCATGTCAAGGTAGACTGCCTTAAAAAAAGCAATTTAAACCATGCCACACAGGCATAGCTCTTACTGCAAAATTAGTAAATTATGAACACTTCAAAGACACTTTCAAGTAAACAAAAAAAGTTTCACACACAAGGTTTTTTGAACTTTACAATTTTAATGGAGTCAGAATAATTCTATACAACTATATACAGATTTTGAAGAATGACTAAATATCTATTCCTTCCTAGATATAAGAAGCTGGAATAATACAATGGGAACGGGTCCAAGCTAAGAAATAAACACACTTTTGCAAGGTTATTTTGCTATTCTCGATCGCAGCCGTCGCTTGATGATTAGATGATCACTTTCCTTGTCTTTTTGTTCTAAAAGGATCTGAAAAAGATGAATTAAAGGATGGTTATTCAGCATTTCTTCGGAACCAAATGACATTCACCTTTTAGACTTGTGTACCCAACAGAATAGTTTTTCCCAGAATCTGTTTCCAGAGTTTTGCCTGAGTCACTCTGGTAAAATTTACACGTTTACTGAGAGGGTTGTCAGTCAGTAGAACAGGCTGCCCAGGAAAGTGGCGTAAACACCATTTCTGGAAGTGTTTTAAAAAATGTGTGGATGTGGCCCTTGGGAATATGGTTTTGTGGAGTTATCCCAGTGGTGCTGGGTTAACAGCTGGGCTCAATGATCTTGGAGATCTTTTCCAAACTTAACAATTCTATGATTCTATTACCTTTGTTTTTGTTCAGAGGTCTCCAGGATAGAGAGACAATTTTAGTGCATCATGATAAGCAACAAATTCCATAAACATAAAAAAATCCCATTTTTGCTGGAACAAATACCAAAGTCCAAAGAAAAATATTATCTGAATGAAGCTTTCACTTCTAGAATGTAATATTCATTTTCTGATACAGGAAGTGTCTAGAAAACATTTTAAACTTAAATTTCTCTAGCTTTCTCTGACTTCCCCAGCATTCAGTCTTGGACCTTTTCTTTCACTTCTTAGCTCATTTTGCTCAGCACTTCTGACATTTTCTTCTTCCTCCTAAGGACAGCATTGTGGGTTCTGCTGCATTCATTCATAAATTTTACAGAAAATTCAATAGGCTACTTCAGTATGGGCAGATGCTCACCATAGCATGGGGAAGGAAGAATGGAACAGAATGAAGAGATCTACTTCCAGCAGAGCAGAAGCATGCTCACCACTACAGTTACTGTCTAAACCATAAAGTTGGATTTCTGACACAATACATCAAACTCTGGCCTTCAAGACTCTTAGCCTGGTTTAGAGCCACAAAATTAAAACATATCCAGAAGGGGACTTGGACTGTGCTTTGAAAAGCATGGATCTTTAGATGGTATCCACATGCTATTATGCTCAAATATCACCTGGGCATAAATGGAATTGAAAAATACCTTTAGTGCTCACCCATGAAGTTAATCATACATGCAGACCTTTACTGTGTTTCAATCATGTCATTCAAATCTGTGGATGCCTTCCTGGTCTCTATTTCTATTCTCCCTCTATGCTACTTATTTTTATATACATATTCACATATATTATATGTATGTGTATTCATATATATAATTTTTTTTATTACACACTTAGATGAACTGCAACTACTGGAAAAACAAATTAAGACTTCTCTGCTGTAGCAGACAAAAAGTAATCCTGCACACACTACAAGATATCTGTGAATCCAGATGTGAAGGTATTTTTATGATTGCTGTATCACCTATCCAATCAGTCAGCAGAGACAGGTGAGAAAACAGAAAAAAATTAGAAAAACAGAAGAAAGAAAAGACCAAAAGGAATGGTTAGGTGGAAAAAATATGTAAGTTGGTATTTTCAAACCTCTTCTGCAACTTGATTAGACCTTCAGATTGGTCTTTTCCCCCTAATAGTTAATTTTAATTTAAGATTACAGAAAAACATTACAGTGGGAAAAACAGGAATCTGAATCACTTACTGAAGAGCTAGGGATATCCAGAGGGCAAGAAATGTCAGTTGTGTACAGCTTTCTCTTAGCTCGTTTTGGCTTGAGCTCGTTTTCTTTGACATTTTCGTGTTCTGCAGACTTGGGAGAGCTTATTGTCTCAATAAGCTTCTTTGCTAGAAGACAAATTTTATCATAAATACATGTCATGGTTTCGTGAGCCTCAAAATTAATGAATAAAGGCTTTATTAAAACAGTTTAAAAATTAAATCAGTGTAGACCAAAGTTCAAATACAAAAATTAAGAACTGGTATTTGACTACTAGTTTTCTCTAGCTGGAAGCAATTTTCTGTAGCTTCAGGTGCAAAAGCTTAAAGGACACATTTAAATAGCAAATTAAAAATCAATTAGGATTCAGATCTCACTTAAAGTCTACTAGGTTGAACAACAGGCTTAATTTTTGTGCTGACAGAAGTACAGTGTACAGTCAATTCTTTTTATAAATTTTATAGTTTAATCAAACAAGTACTAGCTCTATAAAGAAAGGAATATATGTACTAGAAAAAAATAAAAAGAAATATGCAATACTGTTACACTAAGAGGGAAATCATATATGACATGGTAATAAAGGCTACAAAACTCATTTGCTCAAATTGAGTATTCAAATTAAGGATGAAATTTTCAGCAGTCTGAGTTCAGCTTCCATTGATAATAATAAATACTGTGCTTCTGGAACCAATATAACAAATTTTTAAAAATTTCACACAGTTATGTCAGATAATTTAAGATGCACTCTGTAGCAGGACAAGCGTTCACATTGGTACAGGAGTTTATTTTAACTGTCCACATTAAAAAATTACCATCTTGGTTTTCTGGTGCATTTCAGAATTAAACACTGGTGATTCCTTGTTCCCCCTGCTAATTTTATTTTTTTTAAAAGCACAGTAACCCAGAGATCATTCTTACTGTAGGAAAGAATGAAAACATATCCTTCAATGGAGAGCCCAAGCAATTAATATTGCCAAGGATATACCTAAACTTAACAAAATCCATCAATTGCTCTATATTCAGTTTAATGAAGTCTTCCAAATATTTTCATCAGTCACTGGTTTTCAGATTTCAGAAGACTGACATGCATCAAAAAACATTAACAAAGTCTCCACAGCAACAAGGGACTGCTTATAGAACAAGGTAAGATTTGGAATTGGATTCAATTGCTCATTATTTTTCACAGCAGCTGGACAAGTTTCTAAAATTGCCTTTACAAGTAAATAAGTACATAGTAACTCCAGCCTAAAAGTTATCATTGATTTGATGATAAATATACACGTATTTCACACTTTATCTTTCATTCCACTTGGTTTACATTTCACACTTAACCTAAGTTTTAGAATTATGTGGTCCTCACAACCAAGACAATCTTTTATTCTCTGCCATTCTACAGCAGCCAGAGAATAAGAAATAAACCTTATTTATACTGTACAAACCTTTAGAGTGAATAATAGTAGGAGAACTCTGTAAAAAATCACCAATTTTCTGTAGTGTCCCATCTTTCTTCTTAGCTGACTTTTTATTTAGAGTAGATTCTTGCCTTCTTAAGGAGTATTCCTTTCTAAGAGACTGTGCAGTAGTCATCTGTACAGAAATACAGGATCATTGTTTAAGCTGAAAATTGACTTAATCCTCAAGTTGCATTTCGTTTTACTTCAATTTTATTTTCAAGCTGACCCATTGAGCTTTGCTACTGACACCTTTGTCCAATTTAGTAATATCACTACAGCAAGTAATGTAGACAACCTCATTTTACACCCAGAAGAAAGAAAATTGCCAAAGTTTCACAAAATACACTTAAGAGCATGAGTCATACCGGAAACAGAGGAGTTTTCTTTTTTAAAAGGCAGATTAAAAGTTGTAGAGTATTTTATTAGACAAGCTAATTATATTGTATTAATTATAAATAAAATAATTTGATGGGGCAAATCTCTCACCCTCTGAACCTGCCCAGGTTACTATTATGGCCTAAAATACTCTTTTTATAGTTGCTATATATGTGGATAAACTTTACTTTTACTTCAAAGGCATCACCTATAGCATCACACTTTAATAACATGCTCAAACTAGTCTTTTTAACTACTCAATATGCAACATCCTTCCCCTTTGAATCACTGCACACTGCAGCTGGGACACTAACACATTCGTGGCAAATACAGACCCTTTGGCTTATAGAGCTTAGTAGAAAAACCCATAAATATTGGAAGAATCCTGTTGAAATACATAGATAAGAATAAGATACTTTTGCATAAGAATATTTGCTCTTTTCACAAGTCTACCTTTACAGGAAAGGCTAAAAAAAGGGAACAAAATCAAAAATGGAAAAAAGGAACAAAATCTAACCCTTTTTTTGTCGCTTGTAGAAGGTGAATCAGCCATAGCAGCTTTTGCATTTCTCTTGTTCTCACTCTTCACAAAATCCTAAAGAGAATTACAAGAAATTATAATTGATACCAATGACTGCCTAAACAAAAAGAAATTATTTTATAGAACTGATCTGCAATCGCACAAATCAGAGCTGGAGACAGCATGAAATGGCACTATCTGGGAGAGAGAAATGTAAAAGGTAAAGATAAAATGCAAAGCAGGCACAGGGAGACAGAGTCTGGATCAGCTGAAGTCTATGACCTTATTCAACAGAGGCCAGAGATCCAGCATTTGGGAGACAGAGTTTAAATAATACCCTACGTATATCCCCGGGATCTCAGCAGAAAATAAGAAGTTAGAGTCTTAATAAATGATCAGAGTAATAAACTGAAAAGATGCACAACAGATTTTGTCAGTTGGTCAAGTTCACACCTCATTCATCTCTACACTCTTCCTTTTCCTTCTTGGCTTGAGCATTTTAACTGTAACTGGTGAGGTGCTGCCCTGGTGCTTCACTTCCATCTTATGGGGTTGCAGAGGTGTGAACTGGATTTCCATCTCTGGTTTTGGGAACCGACTCGTTTTTCCTTCCTCTGTAGACACTTCAGTAGAATCAAGGACAATTTCGGAATGGTCCTGCAGGTATGTGGAAAATGTAAGAAAACAAGATTTAAACTAACTGAGTTAAATACTATATAATACATATCAACCCCCACTTCCCAGTGGATTGCAAAGCAGGTGCTCTATTTTACAGCTGTTACCTTTCAGAACACTTACAAAAGAAGTGAAGAAACCAACCACAGCAGAGTTTAAGACTTACTATCTAAAACCTTTTTTGTTAAATGTTGAACTTTTTTTGTAGCTATTATCACAGAATTTTCCTCAGCCTGATACTTTAGTTTCCAAGTATTTTTTTTCCTAAAGGGCAGAGGTCCTTAGTGATTGTCTCCATCTTAACTCTGGGGCTCCTTAGGAACTCAGCAGTAATAGCAGCTTTTGTGAGAAAAGTATAATACTTCTGTAGCTTATCTTTAGGGAGCTTTCTTCCCCTTCTAGAGAATTCCAGCTGTTCCTCCTTACATTGGTTCACCGTGAAGGATGAACCTCCTTCCTCTTAAAAAGGAAAATTATAAAAGCTCATGGAAAGCCAGAAGGTAAGCTCTCCAACAGGCTCTGCTGGGATTCTGAGAGGAAATTCCACCCAGAATCCCAGCAGCACTGCATTTCCCGGGAATTTTCATGCCAGAAGGTAGCTCTCCAACAGGCTCTGCTGGGATTCTGAGAGGAAATATCACCCAGAATGCCAGCAGCACTGCATTCCCAGGAATTTTCAGCATTATATACAGAAATATAGACTGAAAAAATGAACAGAATTATTAATATCATTAATACATAAACAAAAATACCTCTTTGTTTACAGACTGATCAATTTTATCTTGTCCTTCTTCAGGTAAAGGTACTTCTGCCAAAGACTGAGGATTTTCCTGGTTAATCTGCTGTTGGATTTCCTTTATAAAGTCATCTTTCTCTGCCAGCTGTTTTTTTAGATTTTCTATGTCAGTTTCCTTATCCTAATAAACATAGCAAAAATTGGCACAAATTTCAGGACTTCAAAAGAAAGTAATATCACAAGCATCATTATCATTACTTGGTCATGACAGTTTTATAACTGCAAGCTAAACCAGTCAGGTATCCAATACAAAGCAAATAATTTAATGCCTCTATGTAAAGTGAAGAAAAGTTTTGTAAGAGTCTGAGAAAACATAACACAAAACTTTTTATTTTACTACACTTTTTTAGAATTCTAAGTTAACCTCCCATTTGCTCACGAAGTTCTTGGTGCTGTGAAAAAGACAACAAATGGGAGCTGTTTCAGATATCCAGTCCAAAGTCACAAGAGTGTTTACTTGAACTACTCAATATTTTCAAACTCAAATTATCATTACAAATTCAGTGGCAAACAAACGTAACATTTTTTAAAATTAGTTCCACATGGTTTCAATAGTGTTTAAGACCAAAAAACAGAGCTAGAATGCAAAGAGCAACTATAGTATTTTGTAGAATTAATGGGTATCAAAAACCCCTCAAAACTTTAAGACCAAAAAACAGAGCTAGAATGCAAAATATTTTGTAGAATTAATAGGTATCAAAAACCCCTCAAAAATTCACACAGAAAGAAGAGAAAACTGACCTTTTCTGAAGCCATTAGCACAGCCTGTTTCAGTCTTTCTATTTCTTTATCTTTTTCTATGGTGCTAGAAGCCAAAGTCTTGAGCTGCACTTCCAAAGCTTCTACTAGTTCATCTCTTTCCTCACGCCACTTTTGAAGATTGCTGTCCTTCTCTATGAGCTGTGCAGCAAGTCTTTCCTAATTATTAAAAAAGGTAGGTTAGAATAGAACACCACTTCCACAGTGTATTTGAATTCTTCTGCTAGTTTTGTTTTGTACAGTTAGTACTATTTTATAGCTTTAGTAAACTTAAGAGCCTATGGAGAACTTATAAAGCTCACATAGAACTAGTTTCTGTACAAACATGCAAAAGTAAGCCACGTTTTAACTAGAAAATCTGTATTCATATTCTTTGTGAAGAGAATTTTCTTTTTGAGAACCACAGTTCCTGTTTGCTCACTTGAAGATTTTATTAATTACAATTCTCAGTCAAGAAAAGTCACAGAGTAAAATTACTTGCAAACTCCTAACATCCTCCTGTACTGACTGCAGGTCCACAAAGGCATTGCTAACTAGTTCTAGATGCAAATGTAGTTTTAGATTGCAGAAGTTCATACAACAATTTCATCTGATTAAAAAATTACAACCATGATGCAGTCCAGTGAACAAGAAAGGTGCCACAGACTAGCAGTCTCCCCAGTGCTAGCACATACTACCCCAGCATACTGACTAAGTATTTTCCAAGTAAGCTTTCTTAACTTTTAAGGAGCAATTCATTTAAGTGTAGGTTATTTATTGGTGTTTTACACACAATATGAACTTTGAAGACTTCATAATGTGATGGAACAGGAAGGAACAGGCATGTTAACTTCCTTTATGTGTTAAGATTTTTCATTTTATGAGACTCCTATTCTTCCTTTTTCACATTGAGACGATCTCATCTAGGCTTGGTCATGTGAGAAAGAAAGGGAACTGACAGAGGCCAACTACTCTCAAGTGCCCCCACTGTTCAACACTTGCTATGTGATTTTGTACAAAAGACACTACAGGACACCGCGGAGACAAAGTCAATTACAATTTCTGCTTGTTGCTTCACGTGATGTTCTCTATCCTCCACAAACTTTCTCATTTCCCTGTTGCGATGGTTTTCAGCTTCTTTTACTTGATTTATGAGTCCCATTTTTTCCTCAAGCCACTTTTTCCTATCAGTTTGATACTTTGCCTCATTTTCCTAATTTGATGAAACCAGAAATAAAACCATAAGTAGAGAGAGACAAAAACAAAAAAAAAAGACTTAAAATTCAGAATACCATTGAATGGATTAATTTCAAAAACATTACAGAAACAGTTGCACAGTTTTATTTTAGCATACTCCCAGGTACAAGTATTATACTCATTGTATAATACTTGTTCTTCTGTATTGCAAAAAATTATCTATTTTCAGCATTTCTTATTCAGACTGGCACATCTTCATGCAATAGAATTTTTTTCCTCAAATCATTCTGGGTCAATCACAGATACATATGTAAAAACTAATGGTAAACAGACACTTCTACCTTACAAATCCCCAAGCTTTTATGCTGCCTTAAAGAACATGTTAGTAAACTAATCTCCATTTCAAGACTGAAAGGGAAACAATGCAGTACAGTGTGAATGGTAGGAAGAGACAGCATGTACCCAAGAATGTCACTTCAATCCACAGCAACCTTGTCTCCTTTTCTATCACAATCAAACCTCTTGTCAGACATTTCACCACATAAGACAGGAAGCACCTGTAAAGTTGCTTAGAAAATAAGTCTACTTTCTAATCCAAGGAGAATTAGAGCAAAGTCCTCAGCCTTACAGGCCATGCAGAAAGCACAAGATCTTGAGAGAGAGTTTGATTTAGCAACTGACAGGAGAAATCCCTGGAACTGATATAGGAGTTGGATTAAGACAGCTGTAAGAGGAAAGCAGCTCCAGAAACCCTGTGCATAGCAGCAGCATCTCATAGGGCAGGGTGCACTCCATTATGGGGCATCAGTGATGCTGTATGGAAAAGATGCTTCAAAGGAGGTTTCCTTTATCAGTGTAATAACTTGCCATATAATGCCCTAGCCTCTTGAAGACAGTGACACAAAAAAAAACTCAGACTCCTTAAATGGCTTTTATGGCCTTAGATTTAAGCATGAATTACATCATTATGTTTTACCTTCAGTTCTTTTTGCAGCTTTATTAATTCCTCTTCTTCATTTATGGTTTTCCCCTCATTTTTGCTCATCTTCTGCCAGTCACTATTGAACTGGTTATTCAGCTCTCTATATTTCTGCTTCCATGCTTCCAGTTCTAGGAAGAACACAAAATGAGTTTACATGATGTATTATTTTAAACATGTATTTGAACACCTTCCCATTCTTTTACTAAAGTTCCTTGGATTTATCAACTATGCCCACAGACAGAGACCTTTTAGGAAATCGCTATTTGTTACATAAAAGTAACACCTAAATAGCAATTGATAAGTAAAACCAGAAATGTAAAGCAGCTGTCACAACACACACTCAAAACAATTTTCCTTCCCAGTTCCCTCTCCATAGAGAGATTACCCAAAACCAATCTGTTGGTCTCTTCTAATTTGGCTTCAAGCACTTTATCTTGTTCAGTCTGAGTCTGTTCTTGTTCTTCTAACGTCATCCGCATATCTTCAATTATTTTTTCCTTTGCACACAGATCTGAAAATTTGAAAATTCATTTACAGATGAGCCTCCTCCTAGTTTTCACCATTCTCCCAAACTGCCTTAGTTACAAGTAATTTCTTCACTCCCTGAGATCAAAAGCTCTATTACAAGGAAATAGAACATGTATACTGAACTTTTCAGTTCCAAATTCTTAAGTGATTCTATTCTCACCAGTTCAACTTAGATGCGTGTTTTGGTGTTAAAACACCAAAACATAGCTTGTATGGCTATGAGAAGCTAACTACTGTTCAACCTCTGAATGTTTATCAAATCTGCAGAAAATATTGTGCTACCATACACAAGAGTGTGCCAGTTCATGCTAAAATGGACAACTAAAATAAAACCAAGTAAATCCCAGCATTGACTAAATGAACACTGATATTTACTCTGCTTATGTTTCTTAATCTCAGACTGTTTATTTCCTTACAAATATATCTAGTAACAATTCAATAAAAATTACTTTCTGACTGTGAGATTTTAATGCCCAGGTTGGAGTGCCTCGGTACACTAAAATATAAATATATGAGACTTTTGCAATTTGTTATTGACATGATCACTCATTATGTTATGGCACACACACACAAAAAAAAATGAAAATAAAAGTTCTTTCTGACCTTTATGTGTTTTTTCATACTGTTTGGAGATTTCTTCTAGCTTTTCTTTATCAAACTGCTCCTACATATCACATTGAAAGCAAATTAAAGAAATTAGAACATGCTGAAAGAAACAATTACATATGCTAGAAATTAATACCTTTTCGTTTTGATTTAATAAATAATAAATAGGCATTTAAGACAAATAGTCCAAACAAACAGGTTCTTCATATAGTATAAAGTAGCATTCCACCTTTTTAAAAAATAAAAAAAGAGACATTACTACTAACACATCTGAGTGCCACTAATCAGAAACTCTGCAGGTATTAAGTATTTCTTTACTAGACCAATTGTCAAACTGTTTTAAATAAGTCCTGCATGAGAACTTCTTTAAATATTTTTCATTCAACTGTTAAAACTAATTTCAGCTGGCTACTCCTATTTTTACCCCAGCTTTTGTAAGCTTTCTCCAGTTGCTTGGAAAACTTGTCTCATTAGTAGATTAGTTTAAAGAATTAAGATGAAGTAAAATTTTATAAAACAAAATACCTTTTTAAGTTGCAAGATTGTGCGCTGTTTGAACTCTAATTCTTCACTAAACTGCTTTTTAATTTTCTCAAGTTCATTAACTTGTTTCCTCAGGGATTTCTCCTGAGTCTGCATTGTACACACCTGCAACAAGAGAGCAAGCAAAACTAACATTTAGTTATAAGCCTTTTACAATCTCTAAGTTATCTAGATAATCAACTACTTAAATTAGAGTTAAATTTTTGCAAGCATCTTCATTAAATTTTAGGGGCTGGTAGTGCATAAGGGAAGATACTCAAAATTTATCACTCAAAATAGCCTTATTATGAATTTGTTTTAACATCCATAGATTAATAGATTAAGGTTTGTGAAAACAGGTTTTAATAACAGAAGCCCAAACTTGCAGAAGAAACATTTTGCCTATGGTTACTAACCTCTTTTTGTACTTGCTGAATTTGTTTCTTGGCATCAGAAAATTTCTCTTTCAAATCTGTGTATTCTTCCTCCTTCCTCTGTAAATCTTTTTTCAAACTTTGTACAAGGGCAGAGCTTTCAGAAAGATCTTTACGTAGCCTTGGGTTAGAAATTAAGAGACATAAATAACATCAGTCTTGCATGTTAGCTCAGGCTCCTTGCTGGTTTTATTTGCAACTAGACTCTCAGCTCTATTAGATCAATGACAAGCATTATAATTTTACATTTGGATTTTAATGTCTTACTATATGACCCTGAAGTAACAAACGGCTCAGATTCACTTCTGAACACTCAATTTTTAAAAATATTATCTTTTTAAGCACAGTAGAGCAATCATTTTCATCATTAGGTGACCTTACAAATTAGAAAAGCCCAAGGTTAAAAAGCAAGTAAGTTTAAAGTTGATAACTACATCCCAGTTCTTGTAAGTATCAAGATGAATAAAAAGAAAAGTGGAAAAAACCCCAATAACACTGCAATAAATCCTGCCATCACAAGTTCTGCAAAGTAAGGAATAAGTTTGATGGGTTTATTTTTAAGCGATCACATTTATTTCAAGGAGTTTCCAGCAAGACATCTTGGACTTTTAAACTAACTAAAGGAAGCTTTTTCACATCCTACAGATGACAATACAATGCAAGGCCTCACAAAAAGAAAACCTTTCAAAGCTTCCCCAGTACAGGGTTGGGGACCATCAGACCTTCCTGCTAAACTGTACTTCAGAATATGTGCAGTACCCACACATACAGCACTACAGAAACCAGTCAGGTGAACGGCTACAAAGCATCTTTATATAATTTCTTCCCCATACAGCAAATATAATCTTTCAGATGCACATAGTGTCCTATTTCTTACAGGTTTAAAAAGTAGAGGGTGCTGAGCAAAGTTTTACCCTCTATACCCATTATTCCTTCAAGTCTTACAGTAGACTGTTCACCTATAATAGCTGTTATCAAAACCATCTGTTTACTCCCTAGGCCTTTTTTCCCCTCCCCTTTCTTCCTTTCCTTTTACCATTCAGTCCTTTCCAAAGAAAACATGTCCTACTTTTATACAAGTTACAGGATATAGTATTGCACCATGTAATGTCTTTCAGAAAAGGTCTGCAACAAAATTATTAAAAATCCCCAAATAATTAATTTTATTGTATGCTCCTATTTTCTTGCACAATGGTTCCACATGATTTAGATGTATGTTTTTGAAAGAATATTTAAACAGGTGAGGAAAACAGACAGCAGAATATGCAAATGTAAAAATTCAAGAAGTGTATAGAAATTTCTCAAAGAAGTAGTTTGATAAATCAAGTTTATAAACATGCAAATGTGGTATGTCAAACTGATGTTCATATAAGGGAGTTTTAACTTAATTTTATTCTTAAAGGGTTAGGAATAATTTCATTATTTACTTACAGTTCTATAGACTGTATTTGCTCACACTCATTTTTCTCCTTTTCCTGAAGAAGGTGTTTCATGGTCTCCAGACTGTTCATCAACTGCACAACTTCATCCTTCAGCTGTGCTTCTCGATCACTCAGTTCCTTCAGATTTTTGTCTACACTGGTACATTTCTCTTGCAGAGCTACTGTATTACTTTCTAGATTTAAAATAGTAGATTCTTTTTCTTTTAGTTCTTCTTCTAACTCTTTCACCCTGTGATCTTTAGCCCTAGAAGCCTCCAATAAGCATTTAAGATCTCTTATTTCTCCCTCATAGCTGGCAACTCTCTCCTGAAACTGTGCAATTACTCTCTGATTTTCTGCAGTCTGTTTTTCAAAATCCTGGGTTTTCTTCTGGATTTGCTCTTGTAACTGATTCATAAGATCTCTTTCCTTTCTAGACTGATGCTCTTGATTTGTAATCTCATTTAATTTTATTTTTAGTTGATTATTGTCATTCTCACTATCATGAAGTCTCCTCTCTAAGTCTTCAACTTGTTGACGTAGTTGTTGAATGTGATGACTTTTTTGTGAGGAAGCCTTAATGATAATTTTGCATTCTTCCCAAATGCTTTCAATGCTGCAGTGAAAGGAGCTCTCCTGTCTCAGATCTCCTGTAGAAGCAGATTGGAACTGCATGGATAGAGGACTCATTTCAGCTGTCTCTGGTTTGTCTTTTTGAGGGTCTAAGGAATCCTTTACATTAACTAAATCAATATCCCCAGCATAAGATTCTGAGTGACATTTATACAATTCATCTACCTGGGACTGCATTGTTTTAATTTGTGACACTTTGTCAATTATATTTTGTTTAGCACCTGTTACTTCGTTACTTAGCTGAATAATCTTTTCTTCTTGTTCCTTGTTTATAGTTTTCTGTTTGTCCAATTCAGAAACAGTCTCTTGATATTCAGCTTGACATTGCTGAAGTTCTCCACTTAAGCCAGCTGCCTTTTCTTCAGAAGCAGAGAGTTTCAGATGCAAGTTTGCTATCTGCTGATTTAACTCTTCTTTCTCATTTTTTTCTCTTTGGTACTGTTCTTCAAGCACAGCTACCTGACCTTCCAAGGTTTCAGTTCTTTCCTTTAATGCTAGTATTTCCATGTAGGTCTCAGAATTATTAGTTCTCTTTTGATCAAGACAGTAGTCTTCCCAACTCTCTCTCTTATCTCCTAAAAACAAAACAAAAACAATATTAAGAACAAATAAATCTCCACACAGCTCAGGTTAATTAAAATCAAAAAGTCACTAGCAACACCAAGCTGTAATCGCTGTGTGTGTAATTTTAGAGTCTTGAAGTTGTTAGAACTCTGAGACATTTTATATGCACTAAAATGCCTCTTGGGTTTCCAGGCATAACTTGCAGAAAGAGGGGTTCAGAAGACTTAAAAAAAATTTCCTACAGTTCTATTCCAACCTTCTATTCTGCCTCACTAGCAGAAAATCTAGCTAATTTCACTAGTATTTGCAACACCTATAAGCTAGGTAACATTCACAGAGATAACCAGTTTTCACCTCCATTGATTCAACAATCCCTTTAAATAGAACCAGCAATTAGCCATCCACCATTAAGAGGAGCAGTGGTATCATACACCTTGCTGAGGCGTTTTATGCTCTGTATCACCTTACTTTTAAAACAAAGCTAAAAGTCCAGCACAAGTTTTTGGTTTTTTTGCTTTGTGTCTGGAACATTCCTCTCTTCTGTATTCAATACATTTCTAAATGAGATAGCCTATCTATTATCTAGCCTATCTATTAATGCACACACCTAATATGTTGCATGTAAAGTTCTCCAAGAAAGATTTACAATATGTCATTCCAACCCAAAATTTCCATGTTTTATTAACTTGACTGTTTTCCCAAAGTAATGAGCCATTTTAACTAAAACCACATGTATTTCATCACCTTAAAGACTGACTCCAGCTGTATTGCACACCATTCTTTTAGAATCCAATTGTGTTCCTGTAGTAACATGCATGTTATATTTTATTATTAAAGCAAGCCTGACTATCTCTAAGGACTACATTAGATTATCACAACTATGTACTACAGGGAGATACTATGGATTCTCATGAGTGCTGCACCTGAAGTAAGGTAGAGTCAGGCAGTCCCTAGATACACAATAAGAAAATGTGCAGAATAGACAACAATGGAGTATATACAAAGCAGCTATCAGACAACTAATTTATTTTGGGACCATTAAGCACAGGTGTATTGCATGGAAACATCCTTTGAACAGATCCAACAAGTTGTACAGTCAATTGACTCACTAATAAACAGTCATTCTGAAGCATTAGCAACAGTGTTTTAATTTTGGAAAGTCAACAGGACACTTTCCTCCTGCTTGTCCATAGTTTTGCTGTTATAAGATACATCAAGTGCTTCTGCTAGCTCAACCACAACAGCAGCCTTACTGTAGCATATAAGGTTGTATTTTTAAATCCTACAAGATTAAAAATATCGTATTTGGAAATGGTTTCCACTGAAAGCCCAGTTGTATAGTCCCAATAAAACTTATCAGACAAAATAGAACACTCATCTCCCTGGACTGGAGTTTTGCAAGCATCACTAAAAGCAAGAGGTGCTGAGGTACTTAACACAGGGTTTGCCCAAGTCCCTAGTCTTGGTTTCAAACAACATTTGAAGCTGTACAAACACAGAAATGCCCTACTGGATGATATGGCCTCAGCTGACCTAGCCTAACATTTTTACCTCCTTTTGCTACTACTGGCAGGCCCAGCCATTTTCTGTGGACCTTTCTTGATACTGAAGAATTGAGACAGTACAACCCTGCTCATCTTTCAGTATTCATATATGCACCTGTTGGAAGTTAGTTTATCTACCTATGTCTGCAATCTGAGAATTTGAATACCTCTGCCTCTGCCATTTTCTAGGGCAGCAAACTACAGAAGTCCATTATTCTCTCCATGAAGTGCTTTGTTAATGGAATCATAGAAGATCCTTAGTTCAAAGGGACCCTCAAGGATCATCAAGAGCAGGGTTGCTCTCCAGCCTCTCACTCCTCAGTCTACTTAGAGCCAGGCTTTCCTGTCCCAGGTGCAGAGTCAGGCATTGCCTTTGTTAACTTCCTGGAGTTGGTGATTGCCCAGCTCTGTAGTTTGTCTAGATCTCTCTGCAGGGCTTCCCACCCTTTGAGGGAGTCAACAGCTATCACTGACAAACTTAGGATAGTTTTGTGCCCTGCATCAAAGTTATTTATGAAGATGTTGAAGAGAACTGGGCCCATTATGGAGCTCTCTGGGGAGCTCCACACTAGTGCCTGGATGCCAGCCTAATGTTACCCCATTTACCAGAACTCTTTGCACCACACACTTAAAACTGATCTACAATGAGTGCAGCCTTGTTCTTTAACTGCACAATGTAATGAATGATAGTCCAATATTCAGTTTATTCATTGTATCCTCATTTTTCTCTGATCATGTGACTTTGATAATTCTCCTTTAACAGAAAAGAAAGGCCTCCCACCTTCCTTTTGTGTATGCTTTCCATAGTTCTACCAGAAATTAAAGCTAAGCTGGGCCCTGAAGTCAAGTTAGAGGCAGAGAGCTCTTACAAATACCATTTTACACAAGTCCCATATAGCTCAGTCTCACTTATTAACGGATTTTATTCACCTGATAAGCTCACAGATAAAGCAAGAACAGCAAAAAGACTGAAAGTGCAAGCATGAGAGCTGTATAAAATACGCCATTTGTGGACTTAAGCTTCCCACTTGAATGGGAGTAAAGTTAACTTTTTTTTCCATTTCCAGCTCTGTCACCTTGAACAGAGCTAGTGTGTTCACAGCATGCACACAGAACAAAATGTCAAGGTTCACAGCACATCCTGTATGATTGAATAATCAGGAAATCATTGACACATTTGATGGTTGCTTAGGAAATTTTCAAACGCTTGAGCAGGAGCTGATATTTTCTCAAAAGTCCAGCAACAGAAGCTTTAGTACTACAACTGTTAAAAAACTGCCTAAGAACTACAGCTGGGCATGCAGGTAGATACAGAAATAAGAAAAAGCAGCAGAAAGGAAAGTCTAAAAACTAAAATTTTATTTAAATCATTTATGAGTAAACGATGTAGGGCCGGCCCCCTGCAAAAGGGATGACATTTAGAGAACAGTTACTTCCTTTTACAGTGTAACATAGCAGATTTCCTCCTCAGAGCATAATGTTTACACTTCCCAGCTTTTTTCTTCTGTTCTGGAATAGTAACCAAGCTTTTTTTGAAGACCCCCTGTTGAGTGATGGTAGAAATTGTACCTTTCTTTGTAGGTGGCTCTTCTGCAGTAGGCTTATTTTGCAAGCAACGTTTTCTTCCTACTTCCAATACAGTTTCCTCACAATCCTTGAACTGGCTGCTTTCAGTCACTTCGTTAGAGTTCTTTTCTGCTAATTTTCTCTTGCTGGAAGTCAAAGTGTTCTCCTGTGTTAAAACAGGATCAATTGCTTTGAAGTTGTACGAATTGAACACTTAAAAGGCTTAATAGCTTTTTCTACACAAATATTTTTACAAAACCTTTATGGGTAAGGTGTGTAGGGGTTGCCAGAGGAGAAGTCAGTGACAGATCAGTTGGTTTAACCAAGAGCTCCTGCACCTTCAGATACTGAGAAACACAATACTTTGCATCATACAGGAATCAGAGCAAGAGACTAGAGAACTACAAAATGCACAACTTTAATTAAGAGGACTTAATTTACCATCCAAAAACTATTTCCAGTGTCAAAAGAGTTGATGAAATTTCCAATTTCTTGAAAGGACACACAGTCTGTTCTACAAATTAATCACTTTCTGATCATGGTTGGTAGAGTTGAGAGCTTTAACAGCCTTCAGCAAAGCCAAAAATAATTTTTATCATGACACATTTGATGCAATTTGAAAGCCTAGTCAGTTCTGCAATACATACTTCAGATATCTATTTGACTAAGAAAAAAGTTGGTTACTTGCAAGATGACAAGTGGCAAGCCACGTGATCGTTAAAGACCAATTATTCATCTATAAGTATTTCATTGAAAAACCACAATAGAATACAAATTGAGGTCTGTGGTCATGTTTAAAATTTAATGCCACACAGTCTCATGGAACCACTGGACAGTTAAAGCCTTGCTCTTGGAAGGAGCAGTAAGAGTAAGTCATCACACTCCACTCACTCTTGGAGCATTCCACAGCATTGACAAGTTAAGCAGCTGTGAGGAAGAGACAGAACACAAAGTATGGCCAAAGTTTTGAGTTTACAGTGTAAGAGAAATGGATCAAAGTGCTGACTAAGTTTCACTTAAAATGATCTCAAAACTACTTCAGGTTACTGGACATCAGGCTCAAATTTTAAAAAATCCTAAAAAACCCTCTGTTTTGATTTTTTTTTACCTATACATTTAGCCAAGCTATCTTCCAGCATTCAGTAGATATCATTAGACTACACAGCTTCAAGTTTTATTAATCACATAAAAAAAACAGATAACCATGTCATACCTTCTTAATTCAAACTCTGCTCTAAACATTCAGGTTAACACTCTTCCTTTGAAAACTTGCAAGCATGTTGGGGGTGGGTAGAACACACAGATTTTTCTTTCCTAATTTACACAATTATTGTCTTTTTTTACATTCTTAAATTCTAACTTAAAACTAAATTTGACCTTTTGTTGTACCAAAACCTCATTTTCTTCTTTTATTCAGACACTGATACACTTCCTCTATTCCCACTGTTTTAAGCCCTCACAGTTTGAGGTCTTGTATTTTTTTAATGAGTCTTCAGAGTCTCATCTAGAGTCCTCCAATTATAAATTCAGATCAGTACTTCTGAAAGTCTCATATTTACACACACCCCTGCTAACATTTTGCTGTGACTTTAGTTTCAATGCCAAGTGACCTGCTATCATTTGAAGTAAATAGCAATTATTTGAAGAAAATGCCAACTTTCCAAAGTCCATTATAAACACATATTAAGATTTTTTTTGTATCAAGACAATTAAGATGTCTAAGACTTACATAGTCTTTTATGGTTTCTTCTGAACGGGTTATTTGACCTTGCAGTTTCATAATAGTTTCATCTTTTTGCTTCACAATGTTAATCAGTTCTTGAATCCTTTCATTTTGTATATTCATTTTCTTGAAAAAGAAAAAAAGTTCAGTGTTAAATTTAACTATCATGATTCTTAGAAGCAAGATCAGTTAAACTACGCTTGACATAAAAAAACACTAGAAGCATAGTCTAATAAAATTTCAAGTTATTTGAATTTTGTATTAAAGCAAACAATTTTGCAGAAGTTTTTTTTTTTTTGAGACAGTTACCTCAGTTGCTTCTTTAAGTTGCTCAGCAGACTCATCCAATTTAATCCTCTGTGTTTCAAAATCTGTAACAGGAAAAAAGCCTAAATAATAATCAGCCATCACAGTTGACTCAGTACTCCATGTTATGTGTCTTCTGGTACTTCAGTGGTTTTTGAATACATTTATTTTCAAATTGACTTCTACTAGGACATGTCAAAAGTTGTTTACATTTTCTGAACTGGACAAATTGAGAGTTGCTATCAATTCAAAATACAGATGACATCACAAGATCTCTGCTGAGATCATTATGAGGGGCTGCTAGCTTTTCCTCCAAAGTTCCACATGCTGCCTGAATACACTGCATCAGCAAAACATGAAGTACGGGGACTACAATACAACAAGAAAATCAATAACTTTAATGTTTTACCCTACAATCCTTAAATCTGCAATTGACAATTAAGCATCATCTTAAAAACAAAATAAGCAAGGCCTATAAAATTGTTTAACCTGAACATATACAAAACAATGGATTACCACCATTATACATATGAATTGGTTACACAACCCCATTTAACAAAATTTCTATTCCTATTTTACAGTACTTAGTAATTTCTTTTTTTGGGTTTTTCACATCACACTTTGACCCAGCTTACCTTTGGTTTTCTTTTCTAGCTCTTCCTTGGTCTCAATGAGTTCAGCAGTTATTTTTGCTAGCTGTTTTTCAAGACAACCTATTGTTTCCTGTGGGTCCTCTAAGGACACAATGTACTGGTGGGCTGCTTCTGCCTGATTTTTGATATCAGTGATATCATTTTGCAGAGAATCAATAACACCCCCAAAATCAATGTAGTCATCTTTGTCTGTGTTGTTTTCTTCATTCTGAAAGAATATAGATTCATTTAGACATTGCAAATAATTATAAAAAAGCCATTATTTATACAGAAAATGTGGGAGATTGTTAGGAATTCTAATATATAAGTACAGTTATAAATCTGACTTCACAACCATCTTGTGGGTTCATATGTGCTGACTGCCAGTTTGTCTACCTTCACACACCAGTTCCCAGTATCAACCTAGAGCTACTTCATTTTTACAACATTTAATTACCCACCATTACATTTCCCCTTGTAACTCCAAAAAACATCCCCTCAAAGTTTACTATAAAAGTTAGCATATTTTAAACTAATAAGAATATTGAATTAACAGAGCAAGCAAACTGTTTTAGAAGGAATACATCTGAAATTTCCATATGACAGGAAAAGTTTGTAAGGTCAAGTAAGTCTGTGGTAACTTAAAATAGCAAGCTACACCCAAAAGACTGACTTACATCTTGCCTCTTTTTATAAAAGGGTTTCAAACTCTCAAGGGACAGACTCAAGTTAAGAGTCTAGGTAAGTGGATGAATAATTCTCATTGCTTCAGTTGTAGCTACTACTGCCCTAAGAGAGAAGTCTCTGTGACTACTCCAGCACAGTCCATACGCGGGACCTGAAGTCAGCCTCAAAGATTTAAAAGACTAAATGCAATGGATTTTATAGCACAAAAAACTGCAGATTTTGTCCCAACTTCTTTATATAGAATAATTGTCACTTTTGTGCTGGAGAAATGCAGAAAACTGCAGAAATTCCTGAATCCCAAGGCTCAGCAGCCTCATCTATTAAATAAGATACATAGATCTTGCTGAGGACACAGTCACATTGTGTGCAATCCCTTGAAACCATCCCTGGTATTTCTTGAGAAATACTATGACCATAACAGGTAGGTAGTAAAAGGGACATTTGGGGCAGACAGATAAAAATACCAGAGGTCCAGCTTGCTCACTGCAAGGCCGATCTTGTAATTCACTTTTTTCATCTGTGTTTTTAGCACAACTATTTACAAGTTCCTTGAAGATTTCCAGGCGTTTTTCAGCATTTTCTTCAAGCTGTTCTCGTTCATTAGAAAGTGCCTTTCTAAAGTGGAGAAAAAAACCCATGTCAGCTAAAAGCTAGCCATGAGAGAGGCTAAAAAGTTGTTAACACAGTTGCCTATTAACAAAGATGCTTTCTTTATTTTGGCACAACAAAACAATGCTGCTACCATAAACCAAAATTATTTTTCGCATACACCAGAAGAATAAAAGAGATACAAATACACAGATTATGGATAGCACTAAAAAAAAAAAGGCATTTTTTCTAAGCTGCTTGAGACAGCAATGTTTGGAGTATCACTAAAACAAAAAGGAACCAAAGAATTTGCAAATGCCACTCATTCTACAACGTACCAAAGCAGTTCTTCTCTTAGAAAGAGTTCTACAGGAAAAAAACAATACTTAAAAATTATACACACACATTCCTACCCATCCCACAGAAAAATCGAAGCCTTTCTGAAGAGCATTTTTCCTGAGCTCATAAGCCAAACAGAAATGAACACATTAACTGATACAATAGAAGATCTGATCTAGCAGAAGACTGTGGTCTCTTACAACAAAGATTTATGAAATAAGTAAATTTACTTTCACTTTCTTCACAAGTAACTTTAAAAACCACTTAAAGCCAGCTTACTTGAAATTCATTTCCCGTTGTGCAAAATAATCCGTAAATTCTTGTACCACTTCTTCACGAATTTTTATTTCCAGCAGTAACTTATTTTCCTTTTCGGTAATAAGTCTGTTCTTCAGTTCTTCTACCAGATTCACCAGCATCTAGAATCACAAATAGCATTATGCTTTTCATAAAGAAATGCTTTACCACAAGTGAGATTTTCTCCATTCCTCAAATATTACAATACTTTACTCTGCAGCTGGGAATAGTTTTTCTGGTTCTTTTATTAGCTTATTCATAAACAGAAGGATTTATGAGTAGATTGCACCACCTGTTTGGTACTAACACAGCAATTTAGGTTAGCACAGAGTGGGTATTTCCAAAGAACACCAAGTTTGTAGCAAAAATTCTTAAAGTTATCTTTAAAGATAGACTTAAGATCCACAGAATTTAGCCTTCTTTCTCCAGATGCCCTTTTTTGGGTATTAATAAAACTTCCACAAAATGGTCTCTAGTCCTCTGTTCCCCTGCTCCTTGTCTTCCCCAGAAGTGACTAAAATTGCTGTTTCTTAAAGCACAGTGTCCAGAGTTTTCTTATGTATAAAATAACAAAGGAACAATCTTGTGTTGCTCAAAAATAGGTGTATTGACCACAGGATAACAAAAGAAGAGAAAGCCAAATCTGCAATTCTTACTGCTCAGTTTGCACTTTGACACATTTCATATTTTTCCCACAATAAGCACCAAGGCATAAGTAATCCCACTCGTAGTTCCAAACACTGGATTTAGGTAGAATAAGGTAATGAGGGGGGAAGGAAAAAAAAAGGGTGATATGGAGGAAACCAGAAGAATGCATTGCTTCAAGGCTCCATGCCATAATTATTCTTAAAGTAGCCCTGGCACATACCATATATTTTTCTTTTGTAATAACTTCATTTCCTTCATTTGCCAGCACTGCTTCTTCTCTTGACATACTGGGCTCTTCCTCCATCTCATCAGCATCATCTTCAAACACATCTTCCAACGTTCTGTCCCATAGGATAGTAGCTCTTTTCCTTGGGATTGGCATTCTAGTGACATTAAGCAGTGATGATTCTCCTGCCAATTTCTGGCCAAATGACTGGTCTTGGGGGAGAATAGATGTGTCCATAACTAAAACCTACCCAGAAAAAAATCAAGAACAAGAAGTTACTGGTATTTTTTAAAGCTCCATTGGCACTGTGAAGACCTGCTGTACTCTCCTACAGGTCTCCTGAGCACAGCACTCTCTCAGCTTATCTATCCTCTGCTCAGAGCCACTATTTAGACCAATTTCCAGCTAGAGTACAAAGTTGTCACATTATAGCCTAACCCTTCTTTGAATCCCAGGAACACTAAGTCTCACTAACTGGATAACCTATAAGGGCAGCAACATTTCCTGTACTTTGAGTTTCCAGTTGCATTACACGAACACCACTCCACAAAAATTCTTTCACAGCTCTATAACCACTACAGTCTGTTCCTTCTGGTATTGTACTTAACCTGCTCAAATTCCAAAGGCATGGACTTAACTGTAACAAAACTTCTCCATAGCGTCCATCAAAGCTACAGCATTGATTCTCCACACTTACATCTTCCAACTTTGCCAAAGTTACATCACTGCACTTACTCCTACTGACTCTGCTTCCACCTTCCTACTGATGCCTCTCAACATAAAGATGACCTTTCACACTCTTTGGTGCTCCATCTATTTTATCAGTACTTAATATGAGCAATATTGCGATTTAAGATAGTAGTAGTATATAGGACAGCTAGAAGTGAGAGCATGTTGTATCTGCTGAAGAAATTTACCCAGATCTCAGGAAAATTCTTCCAAATATAGTAAGTTTCTTATTAGGCTGGATGTTTCACAGGAGTTACAAGTTTTCATTAGATGCTTCCACCCACACATTCCAAAGGGAAAAAAAAGTCCCAACATTTAAAAAACTGTAGGAGCTAAAGCTCAATCCAGTATAATTAGAAATATAACTGCAATACAAGACAAAAATCTAGTCTCTAAATTCATATTCCTAAAAGGGAGAGAACCTGCTCTTTAAAGCAAATCAAAGCCACTGATCAATAAGATAGACTACAACACTTACTTTTTGTGCAATGGCTGAGAACTTCAGCACATTGAGTGTTTCCTCGTATGCAGATGCACATTTGCTGATGTTTACTATCATGTACACCTTCCCCTTTCCACTGAAAAATCCTTGAAGGAAATGAGTTAACTTACTTTCCCGAAAGGGTATGTGCTGCTGCAACCTTTAAAAGACAAAAGAACAGATGATCAGACATTGAGTAAATTCCAGCCAGCATGAGAACTATGCAGCCTGAAGACATGAAAGTTTCACCCTTACTATGGCCCTAGTGACAAAGGTGTTTTAAATATAAATTTTAAATTTATATTTATTCCAAGTTTGTTTGATAAGCCAAACTCAGAACAAGTAAGTAAAATCACTAACATCTACGACAGCATGTTTAAAGGATGTTATAATTTAAGTGATTTAATTAAAAAGCAGAACAAGGCAAGTTATCTTGAAACTTTTGCACATCAACAAGACTACAATATAGATGTCAGAAATCTATACATTTTTTCTACCAAAAATTTAAGTGTTACTACTGTATACTTTAAACAATAGCTTTTAAACAATGTAGGTAATGCATAAAAACCAGTGCGTAGATGTCAGAAATCTATACATTTTTTCTACCAAAAATTTAAGTGTTACTACTGTATATTTTAAACAACAGCTTTTAAACAATGTAATGCATAAAAACCACAGTGCCCCGTTGGCAATTCATAAAAGGACTTACTTTGACTGCTGATAGTTCTTGAGTGCATTAATACACTTGCCCAGAGTCAGGAGAGAGGTATTGATATTTCCACTCTCTTTCAATCTGTCACCCTCATTGCGGGTCTTGGTATATCTTTCAGAACCAGCAAGATCACACAATGACAATCTGAAAGCAGACAAAGAACAATCACTCTATTTACCTTAAAGATGCACTAATTATTCATTTTTTAAAATGATCACTCATTCTTCTCAAGTTTGCTTCCCTAAAAAAATTTCCCACTATTTTCTGCTAAATATTTGCCCAACGTGCTTCCTATTGCGCCCCTCCACCCCCACCACCTCTTCATCCTCTTCCTTCTGGGGACTTGCACAAGTTCAGGAGTAAAGAAGCCTGGCAGAACCTTGTGCTGAGCAGAGGTGACAAGACACAACAGCACTGACACCTGATGGCTTGAGGGAGAGAGCCAAGTATGAGGGTAGAAGTGGGGAGGCACCATCCATGCAGGAAGCTCTGCCGGTGAGCACTGGGTGCAGTACCAACACACCAGCATGGAGGGTGATTGACAACTGCATATGAGAGACAGACTGTTCTGAACTTACTCATTGACTCGGGTCACCCTTGGTATTCCTGAATCTTCAATTTTTAGTAGTTTAACTGTGAATATGCTGTGACTAAAAGGAGAAATTTAAATCAGCAGAGAAGTGATAAAGTAGACCAATACTTTCAAAGTGTTTTTAGCCTCCACAACTTCTGTTCAAAATGTTGTTTGATCTGTCAATACATCTAAGCATACAAAATCAGACACAAACTTTTAAACAGATATTTATGCAGCATGTATTTTGATTTTTCCTTAGATATTCAGATAAGTGCTTTTGTATTGTATTTGATAAAATACTGTGAGTTTTAGTACACATTCACCCTACTGAAGAATTTAATCCCTTTGGCTTAAGTCATCATGCCACATGCTGCTAAAGGACACCAAACCTGAACCTAGAAAGCTAGATCTTGTTAAAGCCCCTTCCCTTCCTAGAAACCATAAGCCATGTTTTAGTTTCTCCTTCCTCCCACCCACCATCCTATGACCAGTGCTATTCAAAATGTTTCTTACCTTCTGCTGGAGCAATTATTTAGTTTCGTGCTTGCAATACTCTGGTGTTTCAATCCCAGTTTTAGAAGTCTAAAAGCTTCTTTAGAGTCAGAAATCTGAACCCACTGCAGATCTTCAGGAAGAACAAATATGATAATTTTTTAAATAACATTATCAACATAAGTATTATGGGTATAATGTATGCACAGCAAGGACACTACATTTACTTGAGGCATAGAAATGTTTTACTGCATCTGCTTCAGACAGAAGTTAAGTGATGACAAATCAGATCAAAATGCCTACTCTCATAGGAAAGGAAGAGCAAGTACATCACACCATTCCATCATTCTATTAGTATGTTAAACATGTTCCATTCAAATTAAGTGAGCAACCTTAACCTGAGCACAGACAAGTCAAAAAAGTAAGGTCTAATATGAATAGAAAGCCCTAAAGTCATATTCAGCAAGGCAGAACACTACCTAATAAATCCTAAAATAAAGAACAGCTTCTTCAATTTATACCACAGTTGAGGGGGGGAAGGAAGGAAGGAGAGTCATATGGATATCTTCTTTCAGGACCATCAACTTAACTGAAGCATTTTGCCTGCAATATGACCATATGTCTAAAGTCTGCTTCTCTATAGAGAATACTGAAAAAATCCCAGAAACAAAAACCTAAAAAACTGTTGAGCCAATTATAAATACCATTAAGAACTACGGACCTCTTTTCTTAAGAAGACGGAAAAAAACAAATCCCTAAAAATAGGTCATTTGTTTCCAATATTTCTCCCATTTCAAAGAAATATCAAGGCAGTGGAATGCAGAGGCTTTTAACAGTTCCAGTCAAGAGAAAAGATAAAGCAGTATAAAAGCAGGGATAATTCTATATATGTAGATTGTAATAATTTTGTTATTGAGTTTTTGAATCTAAACATCGTGACCATCATGCAGACCAACTTTTCAAATTACATTTGGCAATTTGCAAGGTATTCTATTCACCTTTTACAAAAGAACATCCCTTGATGTCTTGAGCAAGGCGTAGTGTTTTTCTTTTCTTGTCATTTGATACAGGAATCAGTAGATCATAAAAACATTCGTTGTAAATCTCAAAAAATGAAACCCAGACAGAAAACTTGATATAATTTCTTTCAGTTGTGATAGATTGTTCCAAGTCTTTTGAGATATCTTCCAAATCTGCCAAGTACAAAATATTACAAACCAATATAAACCTAGTAAAGTGAGTTTCATTAAAAAAGCAATAAGTAAAAATTGACATAACAAACCTTCTAAAAAGCATTTAAAATCTAAAATTCATTCCAAAAAGCCATTTAAGTTCCTACCCCATTTCTTAATTATCTGGAACTTATATGCTTAAATATTTTCAAGAGACACTTACTCTACTGCTTCCTTTTCCTCTTTTAATTCTATCAACCACATAAAGCTTGGTTTAAATTAGTCAAATCTCTTCAACAACTTTAAACTAAACTGACAAGACACTTCATTTTGACTTATTAAAGTAAACCTAGTATTTAGGTAGTTTTTTAAATGCTAGGATTAACTTTATATAATTACATAGAGGTACTCTAAAAGCCTGTCAGGATACCACTAAGACCCACAGCATAAGTGGTACTACCACTTTTCTTCAGCTCATTTAATGCCTGTTCAGATATTCTTCTAAGCATTTTATCTTTGTCTTTTCTGCCCTGATTATTTGTTCACTATCCAATTCAAAGGCACAGAAAACTGACAAGAAGTTATTTTATTAGCATATGCCAGAAGTCAGTTATTGACCCTAAGAAGGCTTATTTGCCAGCTTTAACTGCATAACTTTTAAATAAAACATACCCTTAGAATCCACAGGTGCTTTGTCCCTGGTGTTAATCTGGTGGTCTACCTACAAAAGAAAACAAACTTTGAAATATACTGTTGACAGTAAAGTTATTTCTAACAGCTCTATTGCATTACTAGATGGGAATACAGCTTGGGGGCAATATGCCAATGGAAAGACCCTGGTTACACACCAGGTCTAGTGCACCTGCACACTGCTACTGACAGGGCTGTTCTGACCTCACACTCACCCCACCTCTTCCCTTACATCACCATACAGCATTGCAGCTCGCTGACTTGGAAACACTCTAGCCCCAGAAAACAAGAGTGGTAGGAACCCCTCACATAAACAGGGTGATTCAAGAGGATGATTTCAGGACTCAGTTGCAGTTTAAACATTAGTTTTAACCTTGGAAATCCAGGGGACTCTGAATTATTTTACTGATGGTATTTAGATAATATTGGATTTCATATTTTTTCCAGCTTACTTGGCTAACACTTGGAAGTAAGAGGTAAATATAGAACACTCATCCACTTAAAAACTGAAATGAGCAACTTACATCTTCATGATCCATTTGAGATAAATTCTAGAGTTTATTTAAAGTCCAGGTTTTACTAAGAGAAAGAATTTTCTTTTGCTATTAAAAAAAAGTACACCAAATAACTATAGCTAGAGCTTTGGAGCTTCATACACACACACTCTTCCCAATCTTGGTTTTGGTTAGTTAGGGTTTTTTCAGACACAGAACTGCAAGTTGAAGTGCCTAAAGAAATGAAATCCATCTATTGAAATAAGTATGCTTAAGAGAACTAATATGAAATAAAAAATAGGAATGGTTTGGTTCAGGTTTCTGTAGTGTTCTCTCAAGGGTACATATTTCATAATAAATTTTTCAAATAAACATTTTAGGTATTAGGTTTTACACATATAAAACACCAACACAAAGCTCTGTTGCAGCAGATGCAAACTTTGCCAGCAAATTTGTAGGTTTAAGTGCTGCTCTTATGAACAGTTTCATAAACTAGAAGGTGCATTCAAACACACAGAAAAGGTTTTTCTCAAGTCCCTTCTGAAGGCTGACAGAGCTAGAGTTAACTTACTCCTGTGCTTCTGAAGTGAAGTCACAGAATTTTGCTGCCACCTACCTTCCACACTGGAGCCCAGTAAACCAATGGATAAAAATCAATGCAACAGATACATATTTTTTTTCCTTTCAACACTAGCTATTAAAACTTGCATACCTCAAGGGAAATGCTTAATTATTTTTGTAAAGAAAAAAAGAGAAAAGTACTTTTCTAGTTCCAAATCCCCATATATGCTGAGTTTTATTTTACATTATTCTTATAATTTCAGAATTAGAAGACACCAGAAAAAAGGTATGGTTATACAAAGTAATAATTCCTCATAACTGTAACTGGACTAAAGAGCTTTAGAATTTCAGTCAGCTTCTAAAACTGGAGTGTATTTCTGGACTGCTCAACAGTGAACTACAGGAAAAAAGCCCAGCAGAAACCCATCTTCAATTCAAACTGTTAAGTCCGCTAGCTTTACAGCTCTACTGCTTCAAACAAATTTTGCTTCCTTTAAGGATATTTGTCCAACTGAAAGGGCAACAACCTCAAAACTATTAATTTCTTCCAAGTATCCTGAAAGACAAATATGTTCTCTAAAGGATCAGACCTACTGGCATTCCCACAGATAAGAAGTGAATGTAAATAGTCCCTTATTTATTAAGGACCAGTAATCCAAGAGGATAAATTATCAAGTGCCCAAGGTACAGGAAAAAAAGAAGCACTTAAGTTTACATGCCCATGAAGTATTTTGCTACAAGACCAAAACCCCCAGGAACAGGGGTCATCAGCTCTATTGCTCACTTTACTGCTAATGAATGGTTGGCTGCCAGAAAAATAGACACATCCATGACTAAACACAGCCAGTCTCTTCCCACTGCAAATGAAGAACATGGAGCTAACTAAGGATGCATGTACTCATCAATATAGAAAGAAGGGCTCCTCTACCTCTTTTATTAGACGAAGTAATGAATTTTTGATAGCAGCTTCTTCTCTCACTTGGTTTTCAGTCAGCTTTATATAATCTCTACACCGATAGGGTTTGAGATCCATTGCTGTGTACAGCTTTCCTTGAATACTTTTAAACAACATATCCATAGTTCTTGGCAGAATACCAACATCATCTTCTGTCCCTGAAAGAATATACAAAAGAAAAATGCAGTTATTACAAGGTATACAGATGAGGACAGAAAGATAATATAAATCTCAAGGCATACACAAAGTTTGAAGACAACTTACAACATGAAGCAGTGGAGTTTTCTTTGTATTCTCAAGGTCACAGAAATAACATTAGAAATAACATCTGTATCAGTAATAACTACTGGAGTGTTTTGCATAAGCTTAGCCTTACGGGAAAATAACAAAAACCACCCACGACCAACAAACATTTGATAAAGACTTGAAATTTTTCATTCATATTTTTACCTTGGAAAGTGTAAGTCTTCCCAGCATTTGTTACACCATATGTAAAAACCAGACGATTATATCCATCTAGGAAATCTTGCACTGGTTGCTTCATGGTACCTTCAAAGAATTCTTCTTGGGTTGTTTCAGGTCCAAACACCTAATATTACCAAGAAATAGTTATACTTTGAACAATTAGAGACTTCTAAAGAATCTTTTAAATTCTGTTAGTTTATAATCTTAAAGACTATAAAGTTAAAAATATACAGTTTGCTTGGTATTCAATAACGTAAGTTAAAACAATCTGTACTAGAAAGAATTTACAAACATTTAAAGACAACTCATTTACTTGTGAAAAAGTGAACTTCTGTAACATTGGTCCTGAAGTTTTTTCACTTAGTCGACTCAAATAGTGTTGGGGGGGCTTCAGCACAATATTTGTTGAGTCTTCAAGTGAAACACAGTCCTATTAAGAGGAAACAAGCAATACAGGCATGAGGAGACTGTAAAGCACTCAGCTTACAGGAAAAACAAACAAAAAAACCCCCAAAAACAAATTAAGTATTTTAAACTAAATAAATGTCACACCTGTGATCCATTTTCTCTTTCCAATGATGTAAATGGCCTGATACGCAAGCAGACTTGTATGTGTCCCTTAGACTCCAAACTGCTCCTCTTAAAAAAAAAAGTTAGAAGTTTTGTTATTTTCTTGATAATTAGCACATGAAACCAATTTTATCAAATCAAGCTCTTTTGAATAGACTTATTTGATAACGAGAAGTATGTGTCCCTTAGACTCCAAACTGCTCCTCTTAAAAAAAAAAGTTAGAAGTTTTGTTATTTTCTATAATTAGCACATGAAATCAATTTTATCAAATCAAGCTCTTTTGAACAGACTTATTTGATAACATGGGAACCAAAACTACTTCACTAGATCAGCTTTGCCAAGTGCTTCAGCCCCTGCAGGAGCTTGCTGTGGAAGTTAATCCTTGCAGCACTTTTATGTAAACACAGCACTCAGACCAACAAAAACTGTCTATAAACTGGCAACCAGCCTCATTCT
This sequence comes from Passer montanus, assembly GCF_014805655.1. Taxonomy (NCBI): domain Eukaryota; kingdom Metazoa; phylum Chordata; class Aves; order Passeriformes; family Passeridae; genus Passer; species Passer montanus. The sequence continues at coordinate 2,948,154 of NW_024366703.1, read as the reverse complement.
CAGAAAACTGAGGTGCACAATAAGGCATCAATGCACTGCCACACAACTTGGTCTACATCCTATGTATCTCTTTCAAACTAAAAAATAACAAAGAAGCTTTTCATCTTCTTGGTAAAATCTGACTATTCCTATCTATGAAAGAATTAAACTTATGTTTCAGCCCCTGCAGGAGCTTGCTGTGTAAGTTAATCCTTGCAGCACTTTTATGTAAACACAGCACTCAGACCAACAAAAACTGTCTATAAACTGGCAACCAGCCTCATTCTCAGAAAACTGATGTACACAACAAGGCATCAATGCACTACCACACAACTTGGTCTACATCCTATGCATCTCTTTCAAACTAAAAAATAACAAAGAAGCTTTTCATCTTCTTGGTAAAAATCTGACTTCTATCTATGAAAGAATTAAGCTTACGTTTCAAAAAATAAATACCCAAACAGTAAAGTTTTCTTACCTGGCTTGTGTCTGAGCCTGAAGAAACCAAAGAAAATTCTGAAGAAAGATCTGTTTTAATATCCTCCACACTTACTGGTCCTGCTCTTGGAGATGGTTCAATGCTAGCAATATAGGATGGTCTGTACAACTTCCCATTATCCAAAACCGGTTCCATTCTGCAAGACAAAATAAAGCTGTTTTGTGCTCTGTGATAATAAAACATATAATATACACTGCCATGCCTAGGCTACAGCACAGCACATAAACTGTTTTGCTAAATACTAATGGAGAACATGCAGTGTTCATTAAAGGAGTGGGCAGAGCAGGATTGGTTCAAAACTCTTTTGCTCAGGAGGAGTGTTGGTTTCCTGTCTATAATGCAGTCCCCTTTCAATTTCCCCCAGCATAAAACCCAAGATGGGTCTGCATTTCAGTGTCAAAACACTTAAAGGCTCAGTCTCCATGTGTAGGCTGTAAAAGACAAGGCAGAACTTGAAGCAGTTAGATAAATGTAACCAGGCTGCAAATGAGATAAAGCTACTCAAACTAAGCACCAATATTTACTTTCTGAACTAATGTAATTTATTTTTGGCCTAGCATCTGTATGAAAATCATAAAAAACTTGGCCTGAAATATCATCATGGCTCGAACAAAGGCTGACCTGTGAGTAAGCTGCTGCTGGAAAGAAACATACCTGTGCTGTCACGCTCTGGAAGTTTTATTCATCAGCTACACAAAGGCACACTGCAAAACTCTTATCAGTCCTTTACAGGAAACATATTTATTAGATGAATAGCATTTTAATTGCTTTAAATCTAAGCTTAAACTGTGATTTGTCAAGATTATGCTCTCATTATGTATCTTTTTCCTTAAGAAGCACAAGACAAGCGTTAAGCTGCGTACACAAAGGTGTAGGACTACAAAGGACTGTAGGTGTTGGCACAGCCCAGCGGTCAGAAGAGCGAGGTTCCAGCCCTTCCAGCGTGCCCAGCCCAAGCTGCGGAATGTTTATCCGTGTTGAGCCACACAGCCCTGTATATACTGCAGGTATTTACATGGGAACAACTGCACTGGCCCAGCATCAGGCACCAAAATGCACTCGTGTCCCGGGATGCGCTACTGTAAGCCTGCTAACCGTGGCGACAGAATTTAGAGCTGCAGACCCCCTCAAAAAGGGGATCCCCAGAGGCCCACAGAGCACAGCCACAGCTCACACACAGCCCGTGGCGCTGCCAGGCAGCCCTACAGGCGGCAGAAAGCGCTCTAAACCACAGTAAGTCTGGCAGCTTACATAAAAGCTAAAGCAACAGTCCTAACACCTAAAAAGAAAAAAAAATTAAAAAAAAGAAATTTTCTCCTCTGCAGGTATCAACCTTTCACTCCCAGCTTGGCGCGCTATTTGCCTGTTCCACAACCAGCGTGGCCCCGGCAGCAGCACAGCCCTGGGCGGGAGTTACCCAGGCCCTGCAGGCCCCACCGAAAACCGCTCACACGCCACAGCCCTTCGCGAGTCACCGGGATGGCAGCGGGGCGAGCCGGGGGAGCGGCCGCCGCCACACCGACCACCCACACCGCTTCACGGCACCGCTTCACGAGCCCACGACCCCCGCGACCGCTCTGCCGGAGAAGGCCCCGGCCCTGGCCCCGCTCACCCGCCGGGCCCCGGCCGCTGCTGGGCTCGCGCTCCGCTGCGGCCGCGGCTTCTTTTCGAATCCGACCAATGGCAGCGCACGGCGCCGCGCGGCCTCCTGGGAGGGCGGCGCTACGGCGGCGCAGGGCTCGACGGGAAGTGTAGTCCCGGAGGGGCGGGGCTGCCTGTCCCGGTTTGCCCTCGGGCGCGGCCGTGCCCCGCCGGCTCGGAGCGCCCGGGGCGGCTTTGCGGAGGCCGCGGCCACACGGGGCCGCCAGCGGCCGGCCCCGCAGCGACAGCGGCGCCTCGGCTGCCGCGGGAAGGCGCCCTGGCCCCGGCGGGCCTGCCCTCACCTTGGCCTCTCTCGGGTGCGGCAGAAGGACGAGCGTGAGTCGGAGCTTGCCGGAGCTCCGGGTGATCCCACATTCCGCTGTCTGTTTGTAAACGGGATGGTCGCGGTGTGCAGGTGGTGAGGGGGAAGAGGCCGCTGAGCTGCTCGATGCCCTGTACCGGAGCAGGGATCGGCTGGATTGGGAAGGTCCCGTTTTAGGTCGGGATGTGCTTGTGCCCTGCCCGGGTTCCAGTCCTGGCAGCTGTGTTACACACTTAGTACGGTACCTGTGCCCAAAAGCTTCCCCAGGCAGAAATCGTTGCTGGGTGCCAGGTTTGCATGATGGGCATTTAATTTCTTAATCAGCAAAGAGATAAATTCTTTGGCTTTATTTTCGAAACAGTGTTGTAATACCGATGAGATCATCGGTTTCTGGAATGTCAGGGTATGGAAATGTTCAGAATTTGGTAACAAAAATCGGCATGAGTTTCTCTTTAGAATCAGACAGAAATTCTTTCAGCTTTAATAAGAAATGTCTGACAGTTTTGAATTGAAATAAAAGGACAAGCAACTGGAAAGTATTCAGTATCTGCCAAAATTAAATGTTTGTTTTTAATTTGAAGAAAAGACTGCCAGCAAAAGCAAGCAATTCTGTAAAGGAATAATTCTGCACAGATTTTGTATCAGCTGCTTTCATGAGGTTGTCTTTAACATTAAATCCTATCTTTCTTTAAACAGAGGCTGTGTCATATCAGTTAAAGAGGTATATTAAAGGATTTCAGTGTGGTTGTAGAATACATTGTAACAGTTTGTTTGTTTTAACGGCAGAAAATTATGCAATGTTGATTTGAAATTGTTTGCTAACAAAACTGGAAAGTTCTTGAAATCATACTGTAAGAGTCTGGGTAATGTTTTATAAATAATGTTGGTTTCTGTCTTAAATAGAATACAAACTACTGAACGTACCTAATGCCAAAACACCTTTTTCATACCAGGAGAAGACTAAGAATGCCTCTCAAAATAAGGGAAAAAATTAGCTCTTGGGAGAAAACATGAAACTGTATTCTACTTGCTGAAAAGGAAAACTGAGGATCTGGGAATATTTTGCAAGGTATATTCCTGAAAACGTTGGGTCTATGACCTGCAGAACACTATTCTTGCTAAGTCAGGGCATCACAAAGCTCCTTGTACTGGCAATATTTTGATTTTGTTTGAATTTTGGATTTCTGAAGCTGTTTTTATGGTGCTGCACATGCTGCATAAGTTAAAGTAGAATCTCAAAGGACTCCCATCAGGATATTGAAAGGGCAAACCAAACCACCACCTGATGTGTGTCCCCAGCCTCACAGTAAAGAAAACATTAGGTCAGCATAACCAAGCCAGCCTGCTTTGGAGTGGGAGATGGTGAAACTCCATCTATATAAATAAGCTTTGTGGCTTTCTACCAAAATATTCTTCTTAAAATGGTTTGTGCAAGGACACCAATTGCAACAATTTGCTGCTAAAACAGCATTCATTAACTCATTCACCCCTGAAATTTATGTTTCTTTTCAAATTCTTTGCAACTTGTGTAGCATGTTTGGCACTCACAAGAGGAAAATATTTTTATAAAGGGCTTGTTAGAAACTTATGTTCCTTGTATTTGAGACAGGATTCAAAAGTTGTGGATAGTCTACCCATGACAGTGAGATGATGCCCTATGAGACATCTCAGCCTGCTTTTACATTGCTGTCAGAAGGAATTGGAGACACAGTCAGCACTCCCCAGCATCCTTCAGCACATCTGAGTAGCAGCCAAACCAGAGGTTGCTTCAGTTTCTTGTACTCAACTCACCTTCCCCAGGGAATTAACCAAGTGCTTGAGTTTTGTCTCCTCACCCTTGGTTCTGCTGTGCTTCCCCATGCCCTGAGAGTGCTGCCTTTCATCCTGGGTGCAGGCCAAGTCCTTCTGCAGGGGTCATTTGGAGCTGACTGGCAAGAGCACTCCTGTTCCTTGTCACAGATACCCTGGAGGAAAGTGGTGCATTGTGTAATCCTCCTGGCAGGCTACCAGCCCTTTGGAATACCTATCTTTCAGAGCAGTACATGTCATTTATCCTGTTACTTGCACAGTCTGGTGGATGCATTTCACACTTCCTTTAATTTCATCATGTACCCTCATTGCCCCACTCTCATCAGTTGCCTTCAGGCTTCTAATGCACATACAGCTGATTTTATGAACTCATAACATTGCAGGCTGTTAATTCACATTTTGATCTGTGAAATTCTGTGTATTTTTAGGAGAAAAGATGACTACTCTTAAATTGTGTGCTGTGTGATTTTTAGGAGCAACTGTGCTTGGTTGGCTTTTCCACAGCTAAATACAGTCTGTGGGGCATTTGTTGTGCCCCATTAAATGTGCACCAGCCCAGCTAGACCAGTTGTGGGTCACAACTCTTTGGTTTGTGATCATGCTGAGTCCTGTAAACGAGGCATCTGTGAGGTACTGGTAATCACATCATTGGAAATCTTGACAGAGAATCCACAGGCAGCAGGACTGATGGCTGGTATTGAATAGTTGGTTAATGTTCTTGCCTGATAGTCAGCATTACACTGATACCTCAGGATATACTCTTAGAAATGGCTCTACCTGTGGAATAATAAATTGAGTATTGTACTTAGAATAAATCAGGATGAGCTTTGGCCCTGTTTTCCCATAGTCTGGATCTTGCATCTTGGTTTTCCTGTGCATTTCAAGTTCTGATAACCTTTTGTCATAAAAATTGAGTTGTATTGTTGATACAGAAGATACAGTCCAGAAACACTGGCTACTTCAGGAAGTTTTGGGTTTTTTCCATATATGTTGCTTATATTTCATGAAGGGTATTTGAGATGTGCATCCAGCGTATTGTTGATACAGAAGATACAGTCCAGAAACACTGGCTACTTCAGGAAGTTTTGTTTTTTTTTTTCATGTGTGTTGCTTATATTTCATTAAGGGTATTTGAGATGTGCATCCAACTTTTCTTTGGTTTCTTGAAATGCTTCCTGCTTTTTTGTTTCTTTATTTTATTTTATTTTTTTTTTTATTTCTAAAGCTGTGCCTAAGTTCTGCAAAGATTCACATAATGTATTTTTACCTTCCAGGTCTGAGCCCAGGTATGTTGCCACTTTTTTGTATACATGATGTTAACTATTTTATTTGCAGACAGTGTGCTAGCTCCAGGTTAAAGGCTGGAGGTGCATTCCAACTCTTATTAATAAAACTTTATTTCTCCCCCATGTGTTATTGATTCTTTTTCAATCATCTGCTGAGCTGTATAAATACCAGCAAGGGAAACTGTAATTTGAAGGTAAAATCTCAGGGTTGGCTTTCGCTAAAATGAAACATATGTTTGAGTTTTATTTCAATTGAGGTTTCAGAAATTTTACTTCCATGCTGCTTGTGGAAATTCTTAATGGTGTAAGAAATTCAAGCTTTAATCCTTAGTATTACTTTTTGAAGCATTGCTAGGTTTTTCGTTTTTTTTTTTTGTAGTGCTATGTAAAATGCAGGCTCTAAATAGCTGTCTAATGTCCCAGAACCAGCAGAACAGCCCCAGAAAACTTTACCAAAGACATTATGTTAAAAGTTACATTCTCAATTGTTCCTGTATCATTTTACTAAAAGCTTAACAAGATAAATAAATTGGAACATTAATTCAATACTTATCTAGAGTAATACAATTCTGAAATAGGGAAACTGGCCAAGGTACCACTAAATACATATCAGATATATAGCTTTTAGGTGAAGAAGCTGAAAGAATTCCAGGAAATGAATGCATACAAACGTCTGTAAGTTCTCTGTAGAAGCCAGAGGACTGGACAATTCTGTGTCTCAGAAATATAAGGTGCCTCAAAAAGAAGTGGATCAAGAGGAAGACATTTACTGCTTAAATAACACAGGCTAATCCAAGGAGCAGGCTGTGTTATAGTGTGGTATTACTCATCTTGCTGGCTCTGACACCCAAGACAGAGTTTCTTTTCTTCTTGCCAAACGTCAACCATCTGTCTTGATCTCAGGAATTAGTGCCATTCCCTGACTTTATATACCTTTCCTTGGAATGTCACCCTGACTTTGGGCACTCAGGACTTCTGCTCTAACTCACGTGAAGATGTAATTGGAGTGGGGAAGTCACACCACTGACCTTCAGATGTTTTCACTTGGGCTTCCTGTACAGCCTGTGCTGAGACACTCCGAATGGATTCAGGCCTATGTTAAATTCTTGTTCTGGAAGTGCATTGAACTACATGGTACTGCTAAGCTATGTAATTGTAACCCAGATTACCCTTTGGAGGAGCCTTGCTTTCTTTGCTAGCCTCTTAGCTCAGATATCAAAATTAATGTCTAGTTTTGGGGAACAGCTTTGTCTAGTTTTGGTTATCCTACAGCATGATAAAAGGGTGAGGAATGAACATAGAGAAAACCAATTTCTTAACCAGTGACATACCTTTAAAGGACTGGAAAATAATGATTCTTTGACAATAGCAAATGGCCAGGGCTTGCATTTTACTGTATTACCAGTTGGGCATTGGCCATCCTGGAGGAAAAACAAACAGAAGGCAGAGAGCTTAATAGATGCTAGGCATCTGCCCTGCATAGAACAAATTCACAGTCCTGAGCAGAAGAGTCTGCTTTTGTACCGCACAACTGGACTACAATGCTCCTTGCAGAGAAACACAGTGGGCTTCACTCAAAGTGGACCAGCAGAAGAAAGGCTATGAAAACTCATGAAGTCTCAGTTCTTCTCAAAGGGTGGATTAATGAATAGTTAACTTATTTTTTTTAACACGTTCTCATGCCATTATTTTTAGCCAAATGGGCCAGTACATCTGTGTGGCCAAACAGATGCTGGAGCAGCAGAAGAGCAGGCAGAAATGCTGGTGGGACAGGAGGGCAGGGCTGCTTCTCTTGTGTTAGGCAGTCTTGGCAAGGCTGAACTGTTTGTGAAGTTGCATGTTTGGCAATTCTTCAGCAAGGACTCGAATATGCAGGTGCCTGCCTGGATTGCAGCCTTTGAGCATATCCAGACTTGCAGAGTTAGAGAGTATTCCCAAAGGTAGTTTAACATCTCATTCTCAATTTGATGCTGCCCTGCCTGATGTTGTCACAACATGCTGCAGCCAAGGATAAGCAGTATTTTGAAATTGGTCAGGCTTCCTTACTGAAACTTTACTCACAACTGAAATCTGAAGAAACTGAAAGGCTGAGTGCTACTAAGTACTGGCTGACCTGACCATCAGTAGTCAGAATAAACCCTGTTTTGCAAAAATTGAGAGGTAAATGGTGAAATTTCATTGTTGCTAATTCAGTTTTGTGCATCTGAATTTTCCTGTCTTGTTTAAACAAATTATAGGATCTAACTTCAGTTTCAATCAGGTGCTTTGTTCAGTGTTGCCAAGTACTATCATACTACCTCACTTCATTGTCTATGTGAAGAACTGAAGAACACAAATACATTTAAAAATTGCTGTGAAATCCTTCTGGGTGAAATGCTTTATAAAAAGGAGATAATTATTTCAACATTTGATCCAGATACTCTATATAAAGCACATTTTGGTGTTATGAAAAGAACCAAACCAATTTGGGGTGAAGAGGGGAGTCCTTTTTATTTTTAAGGATGATATTAGTATAAAATTAAAAATGAGTCATATTCTAACTTATTTCTAACTTGGTGACTCATGCTTCTGGCAAACTAATTATCTAAGACAAGTGACTCAGAAATGGATGCTATAGTTTTATGGCTATTGCTGTTACAACTAAACATGAGGCATGATTTTGGATATATCAAATGTAGCTATATCCTGCAAATTATGCCACAGTGCTGGTTGAGGGCTTATTACACATGCAGATTCTTCAATCTGATGTGGTTTTTTCCTTTTGGGGAAGGATGTGTAGCTAGCTTCTGGGTGTCTGAAGCAGCCGTGGACATCAAGAATCCCAGGAGTGTATTTGGACAAGGAAAATCTAATCTGGTATGTATTTCTTTCCATCCAGGAATGGGTAAAGCCTCATCACAGGAGCATTTCTCTGATTAAATTTTTCACTTCAGATTCTTAATAAATTGTTTGATGACTATTATTGAGAATATTGATCAAGAGATGATTGGAAGATTCATGCCATATTTGATTTGGATTAATATAGTACCAGGCTGTTAGCTGTAATCCTCTCTCTGTTTTGTTTCCTTTTCTTTCCATGCCCTCCCTGCTCCTCCTTGGCTGCAGTCTGTAAAGTACTAGCACAGTGCAGGTCTGATCTGATGAAACCACAGCTAATGCCAATGCCTGCCTCTGATGGGAAGAGAAACCAGACTATGAACTTGGGATTTCTGGCCAATTAATAGGCAAGTCTGTTGCTCATCTTTCACTTTCCCCACCGTGGGTTCCCTTTGTTTCTGTTCTTCCTCTGTATTGTTAACTCATATTGAACTTCAGTGTTACTGTTTCCTGGGAACCCAGTTTCATTTAGGTGTACATACAGTCTAAAGAAGTCACATGTTATCTCCATGGTGGGAGTTCATGCAACGAAAATAGAAAACAATTTTGTTTTAATACTTCTGAATGATTTTCAGCTGAAGCAATGAAAAGGAAAGTCAGGAATATTTTAGTGAAAAGTTCATGGTTCTCAACTATGACTTTTAAATTGAGAATTTCAGTTTATAGTAACAGTATAAATGAATCATTTATTGCAGATACCTATACAGCCTTATTCTCAGAAAGTAGGCCATTTGTTAGAATAGCTGAAATGATTCCTGTAGTGAGACAGGAGAATGTCTTAAGCAAGCTGCACTGAATAGTAGTTTGTATTCTCTTTCTTTTGTTTGGTTGTAAGTGTAGCGGACAACAGATGAAATAATTATTGACGCAGAGAATAACACAAATCATGTCAAACAGGGACTTCAAACATCGTGCTTTGAGTTCAATTACCTGTGTGCCTGGAACTTTGATCACGCTGGTAAATGGCCAGATGACATAACTTGGGTGGATGCACATGCAAAGATAAATAGGCAGCTTTTCATTGAATTTTCAAGCAGAACAAGAAATGTCAGTGAAGTGAAAACGTGTGTTTCTAATATGCTCAAGGAACTTCAACAAAGGAAGCTAATACTGAGGAATTAATTTGCTGAAACTGCAAGCAAGGGGGTTTATTGGTTTGTATTTAAACTTAAATGGAGCCTGTTTCCAATAAGCAGCATGAAGGGGGAGTATTTCCAGGGCACTGCCATGCCAAATGGAAGACAACGTGTTCTCTGCCTGATGAAATGTAAGTTTGACTGCCAATCAGCTTGCCTAAAGCACTGCTAGATTAATAGCCAGTTTTCCTGAGAATTCAGCTTCTGGAGAACTGAAGCTGTTTCCTAATTTTTTTAAAGAAAATTAAGATATTCTGATGTTTTTCAAATAGAAGTCTTTTAGATTTCCATTTCAGCACTGACCCTCCCTAGGCAGATGAGTTAAAAATCTGCAAATTACTCTGGAATTCTGCTACTAAATTTTTCAGTTGAAGGGCATGGACATTTAAATTTCTGGTTTGGACCAAACTGATCTAAATATAGCTTTCATTTTGGAAATGAGACCTGTCTGCAAGTTCTTTCTCAGTTCTCTTGTTACTTTTTATTTTAGCACTGTTGCTTTTTTTTTTCTTTAAATGGAAGGTGAGAAGAGCAGTTATTCACAGTTTGTAAAGGGTTTGAAGATCTGTGTGCAGAGAGCACTATTTAGGTGAAAATTATTTAAATTCAGAACTATGTTTTGTCTTCCTTTTTTCCTTATGTCAGTGTATGCTGTGACTGAAGTCAATCTGCTTATAATCAAATCTAAACTTGGTTGGTGATTAGGGTGGTGACTTTTGGGATTTTTGTTTTAATCACAGACTTTCTAGTTCACTGAAATTAGAGTTCCAGCCTGATTTCTCCCTGCAGGAAAGAGAAGGGTTTTTTCTTAATGTTTTGATTAATTGTTTATCTTTGCCATTCCTATGAAAATAGTCATGATGAATCCATCACTGGTGCTTTTTGCATTTGCTTCAAAGTATGGGAAGGAATCTGTTCTAAAAATGACTTTATGTTCTGTATATGTTCTGGGAGTATCTAAGGTCTGAAAATTGTTGATGATTAGGAGGTCATAAATCAGACAACTTTATTTTTTGTTTAGGATTTTAGGTCATAGATGTTGATTTCAGCTTGTATCAGATTGCAGTTGTGCTTGTGAATGAAGACTAATGTCATAGTTGTGGGCATTATTTATGTGCAGTCCATGACCACTGATGCCTCATAACCACTGCATCAGTATTTTTCTTATACCTTTATCTGTTGTGGTATGCGTGCCTTCCTTCCTGATCTACTTGGTCTGCTTGTTCTCAATTTTTTTTTTTGGTGTGTGTTTTGGGTTTTTATTTGGTTGTTTTTTGTTTGATTTGTTTTGGTTTTTGGTTTGGTTCCCTCTTTCCTTCTAAGAGGAAATGGAATGAAGATAAAATACATGTCCCCTCTGATATATCGATTCAGTTTTATAAATGAAGAACAAGCAAATCAGTTGGTGCTTACTACTTTTTAGAGCAGTCAAGAAAAAAGGATGAGGGATAGATGTCTTTGCTGTATCAGTCCTGTTTTCAGTCGATATACAAAGGTCTAGTAAACTGAAGAAAAAGTATCTTTGTCTCCTGTTTTACAGGAGATACACAATGCTTTTGTTTTCTCATTCCATGCGTGAGATCACTGGCACCAGAAGAAAGGGTAGCTTCTTTATCTGACATCCATGTCAAAATTAAGGATAAATGCAATAAATTTGGTTAGCAGTGTTCATGAGATCAAGGAGTCTGATTTACCATTTTGGGTTGAAAAGAATAAACGTATATAATCAGAACTTTAAATGTGAGTGAGTGCCAAAGTAACGTCCCAACTTGTTACACCGTATGTTACGATACAAAATCTTTTGTGCTCCATGGCACTTGGCATATGTTTCTTAGACACTTCCATGTTAATAATTGATCCAAAGAACTTGTTTTGATCACCCATATGGTATCTTTGAGTCTTAAATTCCCATTAGACCAAGCATGTGTTTGTATTAGATATGTTTTATTACTAGGAAACAAATATTTTGGTGACACTAAGATCCCTGCAGTGAAATACAAAATTGCCTCCTATGTAGGAGAGACCCTGAAAGTTGCTTTCAATGGTAGCAGGTTTTTTTTCACAATATATCTAATGAAAAAAACAGAAATCTATAATTACAGTTCTGGTATTCTTTTTTAGTGTATACATAGTTTGTATTGACCTTGTGAAAGCCTGAAAGCTCTAAACTGGCCTCTTGAACATAATAAAATGCACAGCACACAACATACTTAAAGGTAAAGTCACTAGTTCCAGATATATTCAGAAGATATAACTATAGCAAACCCATCCAATGCTAGCATAAGGTTGTTTCCCTTTTTTGTTACCAGGTAGTTGGAGCATTTAGGGACAAATTTATCATTTGTAGCATAGCTCCTTCCTACACAAGACTCATTCTTTGCAAACATGGATTACAAAGGTATTTTTAAAAATAATGGCATTTGTGTATTATTGTCTGTGATTTCAACTTAAACTCACAAGGACATACTAAATGGCTTTTTTTTTAGCCTAAACAGATCTTTGGTTTATCTGTCTGAAAGCACATATTCTACTAAATTATTAGCTCCAGGTGAGTTGTGGTATTTGGACTTAAACCTGTGCTTAAAGCTTCTTTCAGACATAATACTTTCTTGCTACTGGAGAAATACTAATAGTGTGGTGTGTTTCCATTTTACACTAATTCCCATCCCTGGGCTAGTTTAGAAGGAAAATTAAACCTCTGTGTCCTTTCTAGGCTCTGATGGACACTGTGTGTTCCCTCCTGAGTTAGAGGAGTAAGCCAGTTTTGTCTGGAGGTATGTTTGTTTGGAGGTATGTGTGTACAGCTAGAATAGTTTAAAGAGATGCCTTTCTTTTCTCTTCCAAACACAGTCATAGGAAGTCAGATTCCTTGTTGTTACCTGATTCATTTTCATTAATATCCATGGAAATGTTATGGATTTTCAGCATTTATGCTCTGGGAGTACAGACCAATGCAAGCAGAAAGTCTCTTGTGCAGCTGACTGTTGATAGGAGAAGCAGTTTCTCTTCCTCTTTAGATGCGGCAGTGCTGAATAAGGATGAGGTAGTCTTTTGTACTTAGCAGCCATTCATTTTTTCAAAGTGCTTGTTTTAAAACTATCACTTACCTCCTGGTTGCCTTCTGAAGGACCACATGAAAATGCTGAGTTGAAAAGAAAGTGAAGACATTCAGTTGAGCAAAACCAGTACGTATACATACATGAGGGTAATTGTCTGTGGGGGAGCAGTCAGGAGCAAAGGCCATTGGTTTCTCTACTAAGTGCTCTGCCACTTGTTGCAATAATTTATTTTTTTATGATGATGAACATTATTTCTCAATCAGTGGGTTGTGAACTTGCATGTTTTCTAATCACATTTTGTATATTTAAGTTTGATAGTTTAAGATAAGCAGCAGTACACTGAGCCAAATACTTGGGTACAAGGTAGACTTTATGGGGCAAAGGAGAGTGCATTGGAAATGAGTATTTTAGCTTTTTTACTTACCTAAGAGTTTGAATCCGTTACCTGTTTGTTTTCTTTTTAAAAAAGTTCTCTGAAAAACAGAAACTATGATAGGAAAGAAAAGATTATTCACCTCCAACAGCTGCTTTATCTTCACAGTCTGGTACTCGTAAGAAATACTCAAGGACCCTAAATGCTACTAATGTGGGGAATTTTATTTGAAACATCTGAACTAAGGCACTTAGATTTTCTGTTTCCTGTAAAAGAAGAGCATCAACAGCTCTTTAACTGCCAGGGATCAGTTAAAGTTGGAGAGAGTAAGTGTGAACTAAGTTATAATTGTCCAGCTGGACATAGAAACAGAGGTATTGGCAGAGGATGCTTCAGAGAGAAGGTTATCACTGCTTTGTGACTGCAGCGTGCTTTTTTTCAGTTGGGATGAAAGACAGCAACCACAATCCCTAATCTCATCTCAGAACTGCCAGAGGAGAACTGTAGAAACCACTTGGACTGCTGCAAAGTCTGGCCACAGGGATGGGCAAGATGGTAAGACCAGCCTACACCAATGTACCTTTCTGACTCTTATTCCCTGGTCTTGGCTGTTGTTAGATGGGTTTATTCATCTTCTCCAATCACTGTCTGCCTGCATCTATTACACAGGCAGACAGTGATTGGAGAAGCAGGAACAGAGGAGAGATGTACATTGTTCATTCTCTACTCAGAGGATAGTGGGGCACTGGAAAAGGTTGCCCAAACAAGTTCAAGCCAGATTGGATGGGGTCCTGACCAATCTGATCTGGTGGGTGGTATCCCTCTACATGGCACGGGTTTGGAACTAAATGATAGTTAAGGTCCCTTCCACCCCAAACAATCTTGTGTCCTAGTCCAGACAGCATTCCAGGTAGCATTCATGCTGCCTTGCCTAGCCACTGTGCTTGGCACGTGGGCTAGGAGATCTATCTATGCCCTATTTGTCATCAACAAAGAGAAAGAACATTCCTCCTCAGGGCTGTTCAGAATGCCAAAGCAACGTTCCTGCTTAGACAGAGTGCCTTTTTCCATGTTTCTCTCCCTTGATGAAAGTGAGGGGGAGATGAGCCTCCCCTCTGTGCAGGGTTTTTCTTCATAATACCAACAAGTTTTCTGGAAGTGCCACAGAAGGCATAACTGAAAGAAGCCTGTACTAATAGGTGGGTGAAAAGGGAAGGAACTGGTGGTCTCAATGTCATCTTTCTTGGCCTCAATCTGACAAAGATTTAGGCATATGACTAAATTTATGCCATTCATTTCCTCTGTCATATGCAGTCAGTTTCCCCTCTCAGATGCATTAGTGTTTGGGTGAATCAGAATTCTCATGTGTGCTAGCTGTTGTGATAGTAAGACTTCCTTAGCTTTCCTGAGTCACACCAATAATTCCAGAGGTCCTTGTGTTCATTTTAAGTACTCTGACATTGCACTTTCCAGGTAAGAATTTTACACAGTTTTAGAGCTGTTCTGTCCCATTTGATTTACACATCTATCACTTATCATTATATAGTTATGTTTGACTGTTGGTCTTTTAGCCCTGCAATTTATGAGAAAAAGAATTTGAAAAAAAGCATGTCTACTAAAGGTATATACACTAAAACAGTATGTGTTTTTTACAGCTCTGAACAGAAATTGAGAAGAAATGCCAGACTCTTAGACTTGGCACTTTCTATTTGATATGTACAATATGTGAATATACCTAAAACAGTATCTCTTTTTTTTGGTGAGGAATATTCTAAATAGTTAATTTATTCTGCTTTACTGCATTTGCTTTATTTCAAAGAGGAAAAATTGAGTAAGAACTAGTAGAACTGGCCTGCAGTATAGACAGGATAAACATGGAAATAATTTGAATAGAAATATAAACAGGAATGGCAGAGTGCCAGCAACTGCTTGAGTATAAATCCTCAGGCAGCTATAGCAGAAGTCTCTTTCCTTACATTCTTTGCATTGCATTAAACAGTCTGTGTAGTTTAAGAAGCTGTGCTCATGTGTCTCAATACCACTTCTCTCCAAAATATGGCCAAACCCTTATAGCTGGTTAGCTTTGAATTAGAATAACACCACTGGTGCTTTGTAAGATTTTTTTGTTGTTGTTTTTGGATAACAGATTTACATGTGGACTGCACCTGTTTGATACTTATTTTAGCTTAGCCTTAGGCCACGGATATAGGAGTTCCATGGAATGAAGGAGGGAGATACAACCCTCAGAAGTTCCTAAAAAATTTCAAGCCAGATTGCCTGATGATAATATGCCTGAAAAGATAGTGTATTTTGTTTGTTTGTTTGTTTTTTTCCAGTTCCATTGGTTTTGAAACTGTCACACCTAGAGCACAGCACTTTTGATCCATGGCAAAGTATCCTAACTGCAAGGGAGTCAGTAGTTTGCTGAAACTGACAGTTAGAGAATTACAGACTTGCCCTCTGTGTTTATAAACAAATAAAAAGAGGTGGGAGAAAGCTGAGTGTCCGAAGCACAGGCAGGTATGGAATAATCCATGAAGTGTTGGCTGTGCAAATGTGTAATATTTAGTGGAACAGTATAGCAGACTTGTTCAGTGACCTGAGGTCCTTTGTATCTTGGATTGTTCAGCATACAATGAGTTTGTAGTCCTTTTCCCACCAGATTGCTGACTTGCAGTGAGATATATAGAAAATATTTTAAAATACAAACTAGGACCTTCCACCTGCTTCAGTTGAAGAAGAAAGACTGAAATATGGAGTAAATGTTAATTGTGCAAGAACTGAAATCATCCTTGACTTTGTTTGTCAATATTGCACCTAGATTCTATTTAGATTGTCTTACCAGCTTAACTGAAAATTGAACTAGCAAACAGAGTTTGTTTAGAAAGCTAGGGTAAAAGAAAGAGGGAAAATTTACTTTAGTTGCACCAAAGTGTTAGAAACTTCACTTGTAATGCATGCCCTGCCTTCATTGACAGATTTATATACGTTCCAGTCCACTTCTATCTGTGGCGTAATTGTGCAAAATTAACAGCAAAATGTTAGGGAAATACTTAATTGGAAATAAAGGATTGGGAGGAACTTCAGAAAAGGTGCCTTCTCCTTGCTTCAAGTGTGGATCAGTTCTACATAAACCATTTGTCCACAGATATTTAATTTCTCCTAAAACCAGCAATGAACAGTCAAGTCTTCCAGTTCAGTCTAATCCTTGTCTAAGTTCATGCTAGGAAATGTCTGCCTCCAGTGTAAAGTAAATTTCCCTTCCTGCAGCTGTGACTTAAAATTTTTCTTATTTCTCAACAACTGTGATTTCCTTTGCTGCTACCTGTTCCAGAATGTATACCCCTTCAAATCTTTCATTTCACAGACTAAAACTTGATGTTTTCATTTCATTCTGTTTGTTATTCCAGAAGTTTTTTAGAAGCCTAAAACTGGACACAGTTCTTGAGTACAGTATTCCAGTGAGTCAGTGGAAGGACTATTCTGCTAGCAGAAGGAAATTTAAGTGTGCAATTAAAAGGTGCTCTTGCTTTTGTTGGAGTAAGGTAAAAAGTTGCCACCTTTCAGCTGAGATACAGTAACTGCTTGTGTGTCTGCTCCCAGCAAATGCAGAGACAAACAGGTTTGATCTCCTGTTCCATATCAGGCTGGCTGTATGTGCAGTTTCTGTGAGAAGGGACAGCTGTTACCAGCTGGGGACAGTAGCAGCAAGGATTCCTCAAGCCCTAAGAGGTTAGACTTGACAATTTCATAAAGTGTACCCAGCCAGCTGCCTAGATGTGCCATCAAATGACGTGAAGGTCTGTGGCAGGCGGCAGCAGCCATCTGCTTTGTAGTTTAAACACAACCAGGTGAATTAGGGACTTCTCAAGGAATTCCACAGTTTTGGAAGCACTAAGCCCCCATGTAGCAGTAAATGTTTGTAGCCTGTCTTCCTTCTTACCCTCTTCAGGGCAATCACTTTTGGGTTGTAATTACCAATGCTTGTGCATAAGAATATTAATAAAACCCTTAAGTATTTAAATAATCTTCAGGATATTACTCGCAGGCTTTTAGGAAGAAAATTTTACTTTATTCTCAAACACGCTTTCTTTTTCCCAACTTGGTATGCATGTTTTTCTGTTGCTTGCTTCCAGTTACCTAAACATAATGTTCTGGTCCCAGCCAAGAGGTGGAGAGAATGCCAGATTACTCTCATGAAGCCGTTTCTTAATGCAGTGTTCCTTTCTGGAGGCAGTTATCATAGTTCTGAATTCTTGGTACGTGTTTTACCATGGAGGCCCCATGTCCTGTACCAATTCTAGATGTAAGACGGAGCCACTATGAAATGTGTTTTTACTTTAAGGACAACCATGCATATCGTGACTGGCAGTTTGTATAAAGAAATGACCTTCATGTGTAGAGCTAAATTTAATTAGTGCTTCTTTTCAAGCCTACACATGACAGCAGAGCACAGTTCACCGAGTTTCTACTTGATAGTTGATATATTCCATTCAGAAACTGCATTTTTGCACTTGGATATCTCAGCGGTCAGAGAATAAATCACAGTCACAAGATTATCAGTGCTGTGCAGGGAAAGCCACGATACTAAAAAAGCATGAGGTCAAACACATTCAAGGTCACACTAGTCCCTCTAAGCTGTTGAATGACACGTGACAATGTAGTAAAAAACTTGAACGTTCATGGACAAAAACTCGAACGTTCCTACCGATGCATAAGTAACTTGGTGTGAGGTGCAAGGCGTACCTGGGAGCGCACGCACCGAGGCCTCCGAGACACAGACACCTGAGTCACTTGAGAGTGCGCCATGGTTCGCCGAAGCGAAAATGACCTCGCAGCCGTGCCAGGGGCAGCCTGCTCAGTGTGCACCAGCGAGCAGGGTCGCGGCAGCCGGGGCAGCTCGCGGTGCCCGTGCCCCGCTGCGGCGCGCTCCCGGGGCCGCCGGCGGAGCCCGCAGGTGCGGG